>NC_081552.1:154613288-154913288 GCF_963082655.1 Stomoxys calcitrans
TTTACGAAGAGACAATGAATTTTATTGAGATCATGTAGATCTTAGGGAGGAGGAGATAGGAAGGGGGTGATAAGATGAAGAGGTAGGTACGGGGCAACTGACTTGAAAGTTGCTATGGTGGAGCTCCGACTCTAGAGGGAGGGCATTATCCTCGCCAGAACACCAGGCGAGAAGGCTTCCAACAGGTAGGTGTGGTGCTTGCCCTTTTTATTTAGCCATATTAGATTAGTACGTTTCTTTTTCGGGTCAAACATACCTTTTTCTTTTACCTTATCAGTCTGGCATGTAAATTTTCTTTTGTTCCTGATACGTTTGATTCGCTTGCGCAAAGAACCACCCCATCCGGCGAGCACTAGCCGCGCATACGCCATCATGCCAGCAGGCGACAAGCGGTCATCGAAAACATTAAAACGATTATTGAACCAGGACAGGACAAAATGGCGCCCAACGTGGGGCCCGAAAAAGAAACATAGGTTTAGTTTAGCAATACGATTTGGATTTTAGGTCACGTAGAGTTAATCTCGAGAGTCCTCTGCGTTTGCCAATACGCTAAATTGTGCCATTAGGGAGGCAAACGAATTCGCATTTAGTCTAGGACCCAATCGGAAGTCGTTAGACAGATTAAGATTGGTAGCCATAGGTTAGATTAGAGTTAGTGTTTGTTACAATTGCAATAGTTTGAATTAATTAGAAATAGTAAGTGTTTGCTAGGAGAATTCCAGGCGAAACATCAGGAATTTTCGGTCCCGGCAAAGGTTCCAAGGAATTGGTCCGCGTAGCCGTCAACTCTCTTGGTATTTGAGCGGGAGGCTCCTAGCTAACATGCCTTTTGTTAGTCTGCCCTAATTTATAGTCTTAGTTTAGTTGGTAGCACACTAGGTAACTAATAGCTTAAATTTAGGGTTAGTTAGCAAAACCATCCATATAGATTTGTTAGCAATAGACCAAGAATAGCTTACCTAGGTCCGACCGAGGGGGTTGTTTGTGATCCTAGTCACCTGTCCCAGACTCCGGCTAGTGTCCACCAGTCATCGCTTCGGTCATGGTCTGCGTGAGATATTCCTTTCCATTAGTTTAGATTTCATCCGAAGCACCCACAAACCTGTAAGGAATCAAGAAAGTTTTAGTAAGGCTGGCATTTGTCAGTTTTATTGGAATATATACCCTACTTTTCATCTTATCGTCCCCTGAAAACCCTATCTCTAAATAGTTACACATTTCAAGGACGTTTTTATATCACGCTTTATACGATACGATTGAGTTCGATTTTAGCGCAATTACTTCTAGGATTAGGTTAATAGTTTGGGACCTGAATTTTGAATTTAGTTTACCGTCTGAATCTCAGGGAGAGAGTTAGGCGACGGGTTTATTATAAATTGGGTTTGAATTTAGTCATTTACATACGCTTGAATTTATTTATCATTTTATTTAGATTTGTTTTTGGAATTTTTATTTTTATTATTTTTTTTTTATATGGAATTCTATACGCTTTGAATATACCTTGTTTTCACATTGTGTGCGACATATTTTATGGTGAGGGGGGTGTGTGTTAATTTACGCTTTCGTTTAATTTGCTACTTATATAGGCAATGGTATTGACCAGGCAAGGAAGTAGGCAACAGTCGGAGATGGAGAACGACGTTCCAGTTTCCACATCGGGAGCAGACACTCGTCCGATGGCAGAAAACACCGCTGTGACCGCTTCGACCGCAATCCATAGCAGCGCCGCTCTAACCACCACGACAACATCGTCTATAGCACCACATGTATCAAGTGACGTGTCATTTAATTCTGATGTCCTAAACAATACAGTGATTTCACCCGCCTTCGCTAGCCAGACAGCGCAAGGCATACGCAGAGACTTCCGAAGAGAGAACATGGAGTTCCAGATGGAACCAGGATATGGTGATGGCATACACGAAATGATCGCATCCGTTGGCGTAGCTCAAGCGCAGTTGATGAGGAGCGTGGAGGAAATAATGCAATTGGGGAGTGCATTAAACCAGCGAATGGATAGTGTAAGGCACAGTATTCCGCCCATAGCGGCACTTCAGCCTCCTCCGAGTATGCCTAGACCAGATGTTCACGTCAGAGCAGAGCACCAAGGTATGCCGCCACCACCAAGATTTGACCAAGCTAGGGAGTCCGGCCAGTGGCCAGGTTTCCGCAATCCACCACCTTTGACGGGGCCAGGAACAGCAAATAGGCCAGCACCCAACAACAATGCTTATATACATGAGCGCTTCAATCGCGATGTAACGCAACCACCGGAAGCTTTTTACTGGCAGTCTTCACAAAATACGCCTTATTCATATATACCATCCCCAGGTCCAAGAATGGATTTGCAGAAATGGGGAATAAAGTTTGACGGCAGCGGCAAAACGATGGATGCCGAAGACTTCGTGTTCCGAGTAGAATCAATGAGGCAGGATTATGTATATCCTTTCGAAGCGTTGGTTAAGAATTTTCCACAACTGCTAGATGGAACCGCTTTAGATTGGTACTGGCAGCAGCGAAGAATTGCGCCTTTCCAAAGCTGGGATGATCTGAAAAATGCCTTTTTGTGCCAATTTAGACGATTCGAGAGCGAATTTCAGATTCAAAAAAGAATTATGGACCGCCGTCAACAACCACAAGAATCTTTTGAAGATTTCTTCAATGCTGTTGTGAAACTTAGGAATCAGCAGAGATTTCCGTATTCTGAACGTGACCTAGTGGAGATAATGAAAGGCAATTTGAAATCTGCCTTGGCAGCTCTGATTTTTCCCATAAAACTCCGTGGCTTGAACCACTTCAGACAGGAAGTAAAGCGTGCAGAAAGCATGTTAGCTAACCAGCGGCAAGCCTACCAACAAAGGTCTTTTCAAGCTCCAAGAGTGCATGAGCTCTACTACGAAGAAGCAAATATGGAGACGGTGCATGAAGCGGTGAACCTAGAGGTGGACGCCTTGAAAGACACTACCAAATACACCTGCTGGAATTGTCGGAAGTCGGGTCACAGCTACATAGAGTGTCCTGTACCCATGGGTCGAGTTTTCTGCTTTCGATGTGGTAAAGAGGGAGTTGTTACACCAAAGTGTCCTAAGTGTCAGGGAAACTTGACACGGAGCGCGCCTCGTACTGCGGAAGCGCGTTCCACACAGACAGAGATCCCGCAGCAGTAAGAGAGGATTCTGAAGAAACACCTGACATTTCCAATACAACTCCAATTACAATTCTGGTTAATCCAGAAGCGAAAACCTTGAAGATAGAGAGCCAGGTTAGAGAGTTGAAACCCTTGCATGTGCGTGTGAAGGAATATGAAGAGGCTAGAGCAAGAATTTTTGGTCAGGTTTCTACAAAAGTTAAAAGAGCGCGAGAACGTTATAAGCGCAGGAAACAGATCCGGCACGCTATTGCTTCTGCGTCTTTGTATGAAGGTGACGATGCGAGGCTTTACACGAAAATTCGAATCCAGGGCGCTGATATAGAGGGTTTGCTTGATAGTGGTGCCACCGTTTGTTGCCTAGGTAAGGACTGCATTGAATTTACAAAGAGAGTTGGCATTGAAGTCCAGAATTTCTATTCTTTCATTAGCACTGCTGATGAGACCCCACACAGGATGGTTGGCAAATTTAGCGTTCCAATTACCTTCAATAACCGAACCCGGGAGATCACTTTCTACCTTGTACCCACTTTGAAGAAAGAACTATTCCTCGGAGTAGATTTCATGAAGGCCTTCGGCTTGTTCGCATCGGTGGAAAGCCTTACTACCAACAGTGTTAGCTTATGTGATGAAGCGGATGGTGGGGCTGATGATGACAAAAAGATGCATAGCCTATCTGATCTACAACGGCAACGTTTGGAGATGATAATGGCCAAATTCCCCTGCTATACCAAGAAGGGCTTGGGTAAAACAAAGTCTGAAGTCCACACCATCGATACCGGCGACGCAGTACCTGTGAAGAGTAAGCATTACCCAGTTTCACCGGCAGTGCAAAAGTTGATGTACGCGGAGCTGGATAGGATGTTGGCCATGGGAGTCATTGAGCCTAGTGAAAGCGCATGGAGTCACCCGGTAACTCTTGTCCGCAAGGGGGAGAAGAACCGGCTATGCTTGGACGCACGGAAGCTCAATGCCCTGACGACCAAAGACGCTTATCCGCTCCCGCACATTGAAGGGTTGCTGAGCCGGCTGGGTGATACATACTACATCTCGAGTGTCGACTTGAAGGACGCATTCTGGCAGATACCATTGGATCATTCAAGTAGAGAAAAGACAGCGTTCACCGTGCCGGGGAGACCACTTTACCATTTCACGGTAATGCCTTTTGGGTTGTGCAACGCAGCTCAAAGGTTGTGCCGTTTAATGGATAAAGTGATCCCTTCAGCAATACGTGATCGTGTATTTGTCTACTTGGATGATCTGCTGATTGTTTCGCCAGACTTCGACACCCACATGGTACTGCTCGAGCGCGTAGCAAAGTTATTAGACGAAGCCGGGTTGACAATTAACGTGGCTAAGTCTAAATTTTGCTTTAAGGAGCTTCGTTACCTAGGCTACATTGTTGGTGGAGGAGAGCTCAAACCGGATCCAAGCAAGGTGGATACCATAACTCGGTTCAGTTATCCGAAGACGGCCAAACAGGTCCGTAGCTTTATGGGCGCAACGGGTTGGTATAGACGATTTATACCCAATTATGCCACCATTGCGGCACCAATTTTCGACACTTTAAAGAAGTGCAAACATTTCGTTTTTACCGATGAGGCTAAGTCAGCGTTTGATAATTTGAAAAATGCCCTTGTCACAAGTCCTATTTTGACACATCCCAATTTTGAGAAACATTTCTTTGTACAGTGTGATGCCTCCGACCTTGGAATTGGAGCTGTCCTTTTTCAGAAGGACGAAGAAGGCGCAGAGCATCCAATAGCGTACTTCTCCCAGAAGTTGACGTCTGCTCAGCGGAATTATTCCGTAACGGAAAGAGAATGCTTGGCCGTGGTAATGGCGGTGAAGAAGTTTCGCCCCTATCTCGAATTATTGCCTTTCACCATTATCACGGACCATAGTAGTTTGAAGTGGCTAATGTCGCATAAGGACCTTAGCGGACGCTTAGCTAGGTGGAGTCTGCATCTCCAGTCGTTTTCTTTTAAGGTGGAGCACCGGCAGGGTTCCCAAAATGTAGTGCCAGATACCCTGTCCAGATATGGCATGGAGGAGTTGTCGACTGATCTCGAATCTCTGATAGATTTGTCCGCGGAGGTTTTTAAGTCGGATGATTATAGTGAACTCATTTCCACTGTGTTGAAGAATGCTGACAGTTTGCCAGATATTAAAGTTGTAGACGGGTATGTCTACAAAAGGACCCAGCACTACGATGGCGTGCCTATTCACGAAGATTTTTCGTGGAAGCTATGGGTTCCCCAGGAATTGACCGCCGGTATCATTGAGAAATCTCACTGTCCGCCGCAAGCTTCACATGGCGGCTTTCACAAAACTTTGAGAAGGATAAGGGGGTATTTCTATTGGCCCAACATGACCACACAGGTTAGGGAGTTTGTGCAAGGTTGCGAAATGTGTAAGTCTACAAAACCGGCAAATACTACTCTTCGTCCTCCTATGGGAAAAGAGGCCATAGTTGAGAGACCCTTTCAACGAATATATATAGATTTCTTAGGCCCATACCCTCGCTCGAAGAATGGGAACTCTTTTATTTTTATCGTGTTGGACCATCTAAGCAAATACGTTTTGTTGAAGGCAATGACAAAGGCGAGCTCTAAGAATGTGATAAAGTTCCTGGTTTCTGAGGTCTTCCATAAATTTGGTACGCCCGAGACAATTGTGTCCGATAACGGGCAGCAGTTCGTTAGTAAGGAATTTCAGGAGTTGATGAGGAATTTCGGAATTAACCACCTTAGAACGGCTACGCACTCTCCCCAAGCGAATGCTTCGGAGAGAGTTAATCAGTCCATCTTGGCGGCTATACGGTCGTATTTGAAAGAGAGCCATCAGGATTGGGATAAATATCTGTCCGAAATAGAATGCTCATTGCGTTCCTCTATACATTCGTCCATCGGGGTTACACCTTATTTCGCACTATTTGGAATGAATATGATCAGTCATGGTAGCGTCTACGCCCTAGCCAGGAAGTTGCAGCTCCTGAATGACCCTGAGAGTGAGATAATTCCAAAATCGACTAAACTGGAGATTATACGTAAAGGTATCAAGGAGAGCCTTCATAAAGCCTATTTGGGCAATGAAAAGAAATACAATATGCGCAGTAGAATTGTCAAGTTCATACCAGGACAGGAAGTATACCGTAGAAGCTTCCAACAAAGTGATTTCAAGAATCAGTTTAACGCGAAATTCGGTTTGAAGTTTCACAAATGCCGGATAGTAAGACCGGTTGGTAACTGTCTCTATGAGGTCGAAGATTTAAAAGGCAAGCCTCTGGGTGTTTATCACATGAAGGACTTGAAGCAATGAGATATCTGTGATAACTCCATTCAGTGTATGATATTTTCTTTATTTTTGTCTCTGGGATTGAACCAGACGACTTCTAATGAGGAGTCAATTTTTTCGGCGGCGATTGAGGAGGAGATATAGTTTCGACTATTGTATCATTGATACGGTGTCGTTTTGGCAGCTAGAATATGGCTGGAAATTTTTATTCTTTCACAGTACGTGGAGTTTCTTTTGCAACAGTGGTTTGAATCGAAAGGCTTCAAACTCTGTTTTTTTTTCGGTGGCGTTTAGAGGGAAGTGGAAAGTACCAGCTCTTTGGTGAGGTCCATAGGATATTTGCAGTTCGAGTGCAATTGGTTTTTTACTTTATGGGTCAGACGATTCCAGACCCAGATTTTTCGGTGGTGATAGAGAGGAGATACTATATACTCAGATAGTACAGGCAAGACGATCGGTGTATTTTCTTTACAAAGGCCTGAAGACCGTACCAGTTTTGGCTATAGGCCTCAGGGCACGACAAACTACTACGGCAACAACCACAACCTGAGCTGTGGTATTTCACTTAATAGTTGTTTCTTATTGGTTTTTGTTCGAACTCCCCCCAGGGTGGAAAGAAATATTGTCCTAGTTCCTACGCTATACCTGCTGTATACAGGGATGAGACACTTACCGTTTTTGCTGTCTGGGTAGGCTATTCCTTTTTTGATGAGTAACAGAGGATGATGGCATGTGTTGGTGAATGGACTGTCCAAATGCTTTGGAGTTAGCCTGTAATTAGGAAGAGGAAATGCATTAATGGTTGCAAATAGAAGTAGGTGTGGATATATTTAATACCTTACTTTAGGTGAACTTACAGTCGTCTAAGGTCTGATGCTGAAAATATAAGAGACAATGCAAATAGGATATGGTTTGTTTGGTTAGTGGTGAGATATAGAGCTTTACACAGGCGTTTGAATTGCTTATACACAAATGCAAGAGATGTCGGTATGGCGGTTTTTAATGGTGTTATACTTCTATTGCATTACCACCAGATACAAAGGGCCCAGGCCAGCTGGGACGTCTTCCCTCCACATGTAGCTTACAGACCAAAAGGTCGGCGATGAACCATCTACACCAGGCATCGGAGATGAGCGCTAGAGTTCTCGTAACCAGAGTACCGCTAAAGCTTTCCTCAAGTGGGGATTCCAACGTGAGCTAACGTTTCCGGGCGGCCAACTTGTGACATGTCATAGCCCTCCGGAGCCTACCCCCTGTGCCCCACTGAAACTATGACATTAGGCTGCACATCGTAGTAAGGGAGAAAGACGGTGAGGACTATGAGCTGCCAGAGAACAATTACAGCGGTTGGAGTCCCAGTGTGAGGAAAAGCACGAGGCAAATTCATTCAGGTGAATGGACCGAAACCACAGTATCCGGTGACGGTGACTCTAGTACTCAGCCCCAGGCTAGTGGTCAGGAGCACCACGAATGTCTTTGGACGTGTGAACGGTCTGGAGAGGAAGATGGCCTACCTGGATCGATTGGCACGTGCATGCACATTGATGAGCCAGTGTCCCGTGGCTTTCTTGGTCGACATCCTTAGACACGATGGGACAATATGGTGTCATCAACACATTAGGGTTAGCACTCTATTCTGCTAGCGAACTAGCCGCTAACTTTCTAATTGTTCCGCGAGCGGAATTTGACTGTAATCAAATAGTTTTGTTTCCATACCAAAACACCTTTTTTTTATTATCTGCACTTATTATTTTTCTATTTAATTT
Organism: Stomoxys calcitrans; assembly: GCF_963082655.1. Taxonomy (NCBI): domain Eukaryota; kingdom Metazoa; phylum Arthropoda; class Insecta; order Diptera; family Muscidae; genus Stomoxys; species Stomoxys calcitrans. The sequence continues at coordinate 154,621,497 of NC_081552.1, forward strand.
ATTTTGCACAACTGAATAATGCAAAACGAGTCATTAAGACCGATGAGGCATAGAAGAATGATGCCGGCAAAGTTTTCAAGTGTTGCTGCTTTAGCTTTTTTTTCGCCACTTTCCGCACCATAAACCGAGTACTACTTTTCGGCCAGTTTTCAGTTTACACTTGGTCGATGTTTTTTTATATGGAGCTTGACAGCTTTCCGCTCGAAAAGCTGAGCAGAATACTCAGCGGTACACGGTGCTGCTCGTGTGAGCTTTGCCCTTTATTACAGCTCTTTTTCTATTTCGCTTACATTTCTCAAGTACGCCACACAAACCAGAATCGGAAGAGGAAATGCACTTACCTTGTTGGTCATAAATGGCTGGCGGGAGATTTGTTGTTGGTACCTGGAAAGACAGGAGGTTATTTCTTTGGAGGACAATACCTTTTTTTTACCTACCTCACACACTCTCCATCCATGGAAGTTCCCCTCTTTTGGTGGCACCAGTTAGGTGTATCAATCCACTTGGATTTCGTCTCCCATGGAATCTGAAAAGATAGAAAACGAGATTGGGAAATTACATTGTTTGAAATGAAAGGTACGAAGATCAATAAATGTTATATCAGGGTGGATTTTCGAGCCGGTTGGGTTTTTTTTATACGATTGTAGTTGATTATATACGCGAGAAGGAAAGAGGAAAAGAAAAGATTTTGTGAGATTTCCCACTTCATTTTAATTTTATTCTACAGTGGGATTCTACACGTAAATTTTTTCACTTGAACTTTGCAATTTTGAATTTTTGTTTTTCTCTTTGATGTTATTCAATTTAGCGTTTTTCTATAGTTTGCGTTTCATAATTTTTCAGATTTTTGTTTTTATTTTTCTTGGAATTTTGCAATTTTTTTTCAATCGACTTGCGTTCATTTAATTTTTAAAGTGTGAATTATTTTGATTTATTTTTGGGTTTTTATGTAGAGAGAGTGTTTTGGATTTTTATTTTTTCCGTTTTTAGTGTTTTGGTTATACTTTATTTTTGGGGTTTTTATTAGTTTTTTCTTGCCAATTTTCTTTTTAGAACTTCATAATTCTTTTATTTTTTTTCTTTTGCACAATTCTCCAATAACTTTAATTTTTTACATTATTTTCACTTTAACTTTCTAACAACACTTTCACTTTTCAGTTCACTGAACTTTAAATTAATTCACAATAGCACACCTTTTCACATTTCGTTTGTTTGGTTTGGTCTTTTGGATCACCAGGAAGAAGACGATTTTTTTTTTTTTTTATTTTGTCAACTTCTTTTATATGCACTTGGTTCTTCATTTACCTTCAAACTCATGAACACGCAGATAATTGGGCAAATCAATTTTTTTTGCTTCTGTCTTCACATCACTTTTCATAAAGTACTGTTTTTCTTTGGACACAGAGTTTGGTTTGAGTACCCCCACCTCCATTCATAGCGTGAGTGGGTAGGAGTACCGCAATAACATACTATTACACTACGCACACTTGTTGACACATAGCTACAGCCGCCTACTCACGTGATAGTAACCGGTCTCCATCAAATGGTTTCTACATTTTGGAACTTTGATTTTTTTCACACACCATTACAGAACATATAAGTATGTATGTATATATATGGTGATACATATATGACACGTTTTTTTTGAACCATCATATCGTTGGTTAAATTTTAAGCTGTCTGCATGTACAGTGTTCGCAAGTCATGTTGCGGAATATATATATATTTTTTTTTATGGCTATCATTATCCCAAATGGGGTTCACACATACACACAATATGTTTTTTTAATTTTAATCACGCATGTGTTACATTTTTAGGCATTTATTCATATGCCAGAATAATTGAGTGGTCGAAGGCTGTGTTTTTGTGACCGGTTATATGGTACCGGCATTTATTTCAATCGCACGGGAAGACCTTTAATATATTTTTGTATTAATTCAACATGCGTGCTAACCAACAGATTCAATTTTTATCACATAAATATATTTTTTGTTTTTTTTGCACGCTTTAGAATGGCGATGTTTTTTTTTTTCATTCATTTAATGAATCTTCATTTATGCACACACACACACACACACACACACGTAATTCTTTTGCGAATGGTTTTTTTGTCACGGAATTTTCGCGAGATCACTTTAAAAATCACACGGATCGCGGGAACGACACATACACATAATTTTTAATAGATTTGTTTTTTTTATACTTACCAATTAATAAATTTTCAGCATCATGGCCGGTCCGCAATGCTGCTTCTTTTCTTTAATTAACTATGAATGACAGTGTCGGTTCGTTGATTTGAACGGCGTTAAAGCGCACATATGAGGTGCCGAACCTATTTCAGTGATGAAACATGTACGGCTGTCATTTATAATTACCATCCAATTTATCGTTCTTAAGGGACGTACACATTATGAGATGCGTTATTTTGGCAGGAAGGAAAAAAAAGGAGTATGATTAAATCCATTATTAATTTGGGTTTTACATCCCGTGGAAGTTAAGATAATAAATCGCAAGTCAGTTTGTACACCCTTCGCCAGATAGCGAGGGTCTTATATATAATTCAGATGAACGATATGTCGTGCAGATATGCTATTCTCAATGGTATAATAATGTTAGGTAGTGCTCGAATAATGTAGGGATTGCAGTGCAGATAAATTTTAGGAATTGCCGCTCGGATTTTTCCGATTATGGAACTAAAGATGTCCGAGGAATTTGCACCTTTTTCCCTCCCATCCTTTGACAGTGATGTTCGAAGGATGGTTGGGTTTGTCGCGTGCACCTTATTGTCCCCAAAAGCGACACCTAGCGGGCAATTGCCGAACAAAATCAGTTGCTTAGGCATGAACCCCGACCCCTGCCTGATTGACAGTAGGACAGTTGGTGTTGTGTTGTCATTTGGCCCATCAGAGGAAGTTCGGTCTGGGAAGAGCGCCATGATGAACAAAATGACAACATAGGCCACTGTCCTAGGAAAGGAAATCTTTCTTTTTGATTTGGACTGGGCAGCAAGCCGGAGGTGAGCCGAGAAGACAACTGGAAGTGAGCTTAACGAGCAAGAAAAAAAAAAGAATTAAAAAAAAAGTGCAGCCGCGGTCGTGTAGTGTTGGTGTTGTTGTGTTGCATTGCTACAAAGACTGCATAGCAAGTGGATGATGACACAAAACCGAACAATCCAAAGAGGGATGAAACCTCTAAAAGCCTAACATTGAAAAAGGCACTTTTATTTTAAATGATGAACAAGAAAATGATCTGAATTCTAAAAGAAAAAAAAAAAACAGACCAAAGCAAAATCATTCGATTCCTTTATTGCAAAAAAAAAAAGAAAAGAGAAAAAAAAAACAAACGCTTCTGATAGCTAAACAGAAAAAAAGAAACATCTTACAAACTGAATTAACAAACAACCTTAAAAATTACCTTAAAAACTATCCTTGAAACTACCTTAATACCTAGCTCTAAAGAGTGAAAAAAAAAGGAAACTTAATTATAAACTTAATCAAAAAGAAAACAACTTAATCATTACGCTAAAGCTTAAACTAATTAAAAGTAAAACAAAAAAACGCTGCTCACCAACGGCTCATCTCTGCACCAGCGTGGGACTTCCTTCAAAAGCACTCGCAGACCGCAGTGCTCCAGGTGACGGCTTACAAAGACCCTTAACATAATACTTAAAACTAAACCTTCGGACGGACGGACGTACATATTACCTAAAAATAAAAGAAAAAAAAAGGAAATTAGTTTTTTTTGAAAAGGCAGGCATTTTTTTTCTAGGGTACTTATCTTTGATTATACCGTCAACCGTACTACATGGTATTTACCCTTCCCCAATAGATAGAGCTCTTTCTAGGCAGGTAGGAAGTCTCCATAGGGATCCTTGTTCCAAATTAGTACCTAGAAGAGGCCGTCCTTTCGGGCGTGGTAAAGGCCTAAAAAGAAGAAGAAAAGAAATCAGATATGAGATAAAAAAAATCTAATTCCAAATACCCCTTTTATTTTTATATAATACCCCTTTTACTTACCTTTAACCTTACACTATTCGGACGGACATAGACGGACAGACGGAGTAAGCTGCCATTGTGGGCACAGCCTAACTTGCTCAGCGGCAGAAGCCCCGAAGGAAGAGAAGAGATGCCATTAGATCTGTTCGAAGCTAGCATACCCACCTACATATGATTCTTTTATACTGTCTTTAAATTTATTTTTTTTTTTTTTGCTAAGCTAATGTAGAAAAGTTGAGATAAGAAGTTAAAGCCATAATGTTTCGAGTTTTTCCTTTTTTTATTATGAATTTTGGATGATGCCTCTTGTTTTTGTTCTGAATTTTTCATGTGGTCATCATAAATTAACCATCTTTTATAAATAAAGAGACTACCTGGAATGTTTGTAACGTTTACGAAGAGACAATGAATTTTATTGAGATCATGTAGATCTTAGGGAGGAGGAGATAGGAAGGGGGTGATAAGATGAAGAGGTAGGTACGGGGCAACTGACTTGAAAGTTGCTATGGTGGAGCTCCGACTCTAGAGGGAGGGCATTATCCTCGCCAGAACACCAGGCGAGAAGGCTTCCAACAGGTAGGTGTGGTGCTTGCCCTTTTTATTTAGCCATATTAGATTAGTACGTTTCTTTTTCGGGTCAAACATACCTTTTTCTTTTACCTTATCAGTCTGGCATGTAAATTTTCTTTTGTTCCTGATACGTTTGATTCGCTTGCGCAAAGAACCACCCCATCCGGCGAGCACTAGCCGCGCATACGCCATCATGCCAGCAGGCGACAAGCGGTCATCGAAAACATTAAAACGATTATTGAACCAGGACAGGACATAAATTCAAACAATTTGCTGACTTTTAATGTTTTTTGCTATTCTATTCTTTGAATGGAATGCATTAAACAATGGTATAAAGCCGGGCAATATCCTGCAATGGAATTTCAATGTAAAAAACCTTTAAAATTCAAACAAAGCATTTGATGTTCTAGTGGGATTTGCATACAACTCTGGAATAAGGATGTTTCATCAGCTGGGCTAATGACTTTACCTTGTGCCAATGGCGAAACAATTAAAGGTGGTTTCATTTGTACAACAAACACATATCATATGGTTCAATCCGTCATCTTGTCATCAAGCTGATCTACGTTTTGCCAACGCACACACACACAGAAATTTGTGTGAGTGTGTGTCTACGTGTGCGTAAATAAGCAGAGAATATGCGAGAGAGAAGGCAACAACAAATATAATGCAAATAAAAATCTGACATTTTAATACCCTCAAACCTGGCCGGCTGTTAACAGATGATCGAGTTAGACCAACTTTTTAAATCCGCCTTGATTGCAACCATAGATTTTAAGTTACTTTGGTAATTCAATTTTTATGGCTGGTACTACGTTCGTTTTTCACCATTGGAAACCCATGTTTTTCGCGATTACTATTTTGAATGCAACGCACATAACCATGACATAATTACCAGGTAGTGTACCGAAAACAGCTGAGAACAATTTTTTCTCGTGAAATGCACTATCTGTCAACGAGTTTTAGTTGTGTGTGTGTGTATTATAGTTAAGAACGATACCACTCACAAACAACAATAAATTGGCGCGAACAGGTAAAATACACAAAATCAGGGTTGCACTAATCACTGATCATCATAATCAAGCACATCAAAACAATGCAGATTTAAAAAGATTTAACAGCCGGCCAGGTTTGACGGTATTAAAGGCGCTGATTCTTATGACATCTCACTTTTTGTATTCACCTGTAATTAAAAATGTCTGTTAAAATTGTCAATTTACATACGATTCATCATTTTTGCTATCATACCTGTATGTTATTTTAGTATAACATAACCTAAACATTTGAGCAAAAACTGATTTTTTATTAGTAATAATTGTTGTAATGGCAAGTTGCAACTATTAATTTTATATTTTTATTGTCGCTCTTATATGATGACAGTTGGTGTAGGAATGCCATATCAAGAGGGTAAAACAGGGTTGTATGTGAACGGTCAGGGTCTGGCAAACTATCATTTACGAGAGAGGGGTTGCCATGAGAGAGTCTTTAGTTTCCACTCATTTTATTTTTACTGAAATGTGACTGATTTGAGGGAACGTAAGCGTGCACATTTTCTTTTTCGTTTGGACAACTATACAAGCTCTAACATAGGAGGAGTTGAACACCAAGTTGGAAATATATAAGTGTTAGGTTAGGTTGAAAAGAGGGTGCAGATATTAATCCGCCCCATGTCACTATGGACATACACTTAAGCCAGTAATCGGCTTGTTGTGCGCTCTAAAAACTATAAAGTAACCTCTAAAGGCCGCTACTATGTTCGGTTTTTGCGTTGAAACTCGATATAAAAAATAAAAGGAAAAATTGGCTGAAATATGTTCGTTTCGTAATAACTTGTTTTTTCATCTAGGGAAAATTTACATTTCGGGACGCCCATTGAGAGCACAACCACAGTCGCTGTACAACAAGTCATTTTCTACCCAAAATAAACGCGTTTGTCAAAATTCTAATTGGGTGTTTGTAAGTGTTAGTGATGTTGCTCATTAAAGTGTTTGTGTATGCATAAATAAGAAAGTATTTTTTTTAATATAAGTAGATATACTCGAAAGAAAAATAAATATTTCTTTCACAACATGCAAATCAATCAATCTAATAAGGTTTGTGAAAGAATGTGTTGCGCTTTTGGTCTTGCAATTACAACAAATATATTTGGATAAAAATGGAAAATGGTGACAAAGGCTTTTGGAAAGTTGCGCTTATTTAACATATAACAGTGAAAATACTGCAAAATCTAATTATTTTAACAAATAAATTCTGTATTTGTCTCTTTTTAAATTGTTTTGTGTTTCAATATATATTAATTACGAAGGGGTGGATTTTGGTTGAAATTACAAAAACATACTTGAATTTCAGTACGACCCATACACTCATATTTGTGTGTACACATGCTCATAAGCAGCTGATAATTTTTTTGATGGCATATTATTTTTTTTTTTTTGTATGTAAATGGCAACATTTTGGCCAAAGAAACCCAAAAAATTAAACCTTGTCAAACAACCGAATGAACGATTTTCGGAAATTTTTCCGTAAAAAAAACCGTAGTGCCAGCCTTAAAAATAAAATTTTAAGTAGGAATTCCGTGCTGCTTACAAAATCCTTAATTGTTTTCAATACGACTCCTCCAAGTTGGTTCATGTCTGATATTGTGTCTCCACCTAAGTACCAGTATCTGTTGAACGTGAAAGCCGGGCAATGACAAGGGATATGCTCCAATGTCTCATCATCTTCCCCGCATGCCCTACACATGCTATCACTTGCCGCACCGATTTTACATTGTTGAAAATACTTTATGTTATTCTACTTTAGTTCAACATAATTAATTTGATTAAGTTACCTTAGTATTAATTGTTGTGTATTGAAAAAATAATTTTCATTTTCCATATCACTCTGTATACTGAATTTAAATAAAGCACACACATTTAAATTCCATTGCGTACATATTCTGTCTCAATAGGTTATGGGCCCAGAACTCATAACGCGAATTTTGAGCAAATAAGAATAATTCAAACTACATAATCTGGACTAGCAATTCAAAGGCCGTTGTTTCTGTTGGTCAGAAAAATATTGAATTGGTGAGCTTTGTGTACCGGGAACAGAAATTCAAAAGGTGAAATTTTCTGTTGGACAGAAAAATTGTTAAATTGGGAATCTGTGTATACCTGGAAAAGCGATTCAAAGGCTGAAATTTTCTGTAGGTCAGAAAAATTTTTTGGAATTGGTAAGCTGTGTATCCTGATCTGTTGAAAAATGTCTACGTTTAATGGACGCATTCCGTTGTTCAACGGCAACAATTTTTTGACATGGAAAACGCAAATGGAGGCTATTTTGCATAAAAATAGATTGCTGAATATTGTGATGGGTGAAGAAAAATGTCCGGAAGTTCCAATTTTACCTCAAAATGCAACGAGTGAGCAGAGAACTCAATTTGAAACCAAGATGGAGACCCTGAAAAAATTCAAGGAAAAGGATATGGATGCAAGAGCCGAAATTTTGATATCCTTGGAAGCAAACATAGTGAGTATGGTGAGACATATCAAGTCATCAAGTGAAATGTGGAAGCATCTGGAAGATACTTTTGATCGAAAGACTATCAGAAAGAAGATAGAGTGCTACAGGAAGCTGCTAAACTTCAAAATGTCTGAAAACCAGAGCGTGTCGGAATTTTTAATTGAATTCGACGTTTGCGCTGCTTCGATTCGTGAAATGGGTGTTGAATTGGATGAAGACCTTCTTGCGGTTATAATTGTAGATGCATTGCCAGAGAAATTTTCAGCTATTAAGGCTGCCGTGGATACTGCAAACGAATTTCCGAAAGTTGAGGTGTTGAAGGCGCGTTTGTTGGAAATTGGTGATAAAAATGCGTTTGATCAAGATTCTGCAATGAAAGCTAAACATTACGCAAGAAAGCAACATCAATATGGTTCAAATTACAACAAAACTCAAGCTGAAGGTATGTTCAAAAAGACTTTTAAATGTTTTCGTTGTAAAAAGAAAGGACATAAAGCCAGCGAATGTAGAGCAAAATTGTCATTTGAGGAAAACTCTCGCGGTGTTGAGGAAAAAGCAAATTGCATGGGTGCAACAGAAACTGCTATGATCGTGAAATCTAATCGCGAATGGATAATAGATAGTGGAGCGACTTCCCATATGTGTAATGAGGAATCTCTATTTATCCAACTCAACAAAGGCTATAATGGTAAAGTAAAACTGGCAGACGACAAAGAGGTATGTATCAAAGGTATTGGTAAAGTTTCGATTTTTGTAAATGTACAAGGAAAAAAGAAGACCATACACTTTGATAACGCACTATATGTACCACATTTGAAATGTAATCTTGTGTCGACCAGTAAAGCTACAGACTCCGGTTGTAAAGTAATAATGGAGGGCAAAAAGGCTTTAATTTTGAGAAAAAATGAAATTTTGATTGAAGGCCACAAGAGAAACAATGTATATTTCGTCAATTTGTTTGAAGATAAAAAGGCTGCAAATACAGTGCATCAAAGCAACGAAAAGAATTTTAATTTGTGGCATCGGCGATATGGGCACTTAAATTGTAAGGACTTAAGCCGACTTTCGTCTTTTTCTATGGTAAATGGATTGCCAAATTTGAATGCGATGCAAATTGATTGCGAAGCTTGTATTCGTGGAAAGCAGACTAGATTATCCTTCCCACATAAAAATGAAAAATCTTCCACGGAAATATTGCAACTTATTCACACAGACTTATGTGGTCCTATGAAGTGTGAGTCTATAGGACGAAGTATTTATTTTGCAACTTTCATTGACGATTTCTCTCGTAAAATGTATGTCTATTTTCTGAGACAAAAGAACGAATATTTAGAAAAATTTAAAGAATTTAAACAGGCTGTTGAAAATGAAACTGGAAAAAGGATAAAAATACTTCGAAGTGACAATGCAAAAGAGTTGGTTGGGGCAGATTTTTCGAATTTTTTGAAGAAAAATGGAATTAAACGTCAGCTAACAGTGGAGTACACCCCTCAACAGAACGGCGTTTCCGAACGTATGAATCGTACTTTGGTGGAAATGGGTCGTTCCTGTATGTTAGATGCTGATTTACCAACTTCCTTGTGGGCGGAACTGATTAACACGTCAGTGTATATAAGAAACAGATGTCCGACAAATCTAAACAATGAAAAAACTCCTGAAGAAATATGGACTGGTAAGAAACCTTGCGTGAAACATTTACGCCAAATAGGATCTAAGGCTTTCGTTTTAAACAAGAAGTCCAAATCCAAATGGGAAGCCAGGAGTGATGAACATATATTAGTGGGCTATTCCGTTGAATCAAAGGCATATCGATTATGGAGACCAGGCACTAAACAAGTTGTAAAAAGTCGTGACGTAAGATTCATTGAGAATGAATTGTACAAGAATGTGAACAAAACAAACAAAGAATTGTTTTATGAATTTGAAATCAAATCTCCAAAAATTGATAATGATGATCAACGATTCGATGATGATCGGTCATCCGATAATGTTGACCATGAGACGGATGACGAGTTTTCTGAGTGTGACAACTCGGAATTTTCAAATGAAGACTGTCAAAGTGGTGAGAGTTCCAATGAAATTCCAAACAAGAATGTCAGAGATGCTGGAAGTAATAACCAAGACCAGTTTGAATCCATAAAGCAGAGGCTTAGATCGTGGACGTTTGGAAAAAAAGATGAGTCGTCTAATATGGTTGATGAAAAATGTATGGACCCAAGATCAATAAATGAGGCTTTATCATCAAATCATGCAGATGAATGGCGTAAAGCAATTGAATCAGAATACGCGTCATTGATGAAGAATAATACCTGGACTTTGACAAACTTGCCTGAAGGAAGAAAAGCTGTCGGTTGCAAATGGGTTTTCAAGTCGAAAATAAAACCTGACGGGACAGTTGAAAAACGAAAAGCGAGACTTGTAGCAAAAGGCTATACTCAAGTCATGGGCTTAGACTACGTTGATACATTTGCCCCAGTTGTAAGGCAAACTTCATTGCGATTGATTTATGCTTTGTCAGTGGAGCATAATCTTCAATTAAGACAATTGGATGTATCAACTGCTTTTCTAAATGGCACACTGGACGAAGAAATATACATGGAACAACCAGAGATGTTTGTTCAGGAGGCAACAAAACATAAAGTGTGTAAATTGCAAAAAGCCATCTATGGACTCAAACAATCAGGACGACAATGGTTTAAATGCATTGATGCTATAATTTTAGAGTTTGGATTACATCGATCAAACTATGACCAGTGCATTTATTATGTCCAAAGTGAAGATACACTTATGATTGTTGCACTATATGTAGACGATATAGTAATCGCAAGTAATAACCAGATGATGACCAAAAAATTAGTGAAGGCACTGCAATCTAAATTTGATATTCAAGACTTAGGCGTACCACAACATTGTATTGGTCTTGAAGTAAATGTAAAGCCAAATGAAGTATCGATTTCGCAGTCAGGATATATAAAGCAGTTAGTAAAGAAATACTAGAAAACTGCAAACCTGTGAAAATTCCTATGTCTGCAAATGTAAAACTAGAAAAGGACCCAAACAATGAAGAAGAAAGGGAAAAAGTGGATGAAAAAGTCTATCAAGAATTAATTGGTTATTTATTGTACGTAGCATTGCATAGTAGACCAGATATTGCATGTGCAGTTAACATATTATCGCAATTTTCAAAAGACCCCCGGAAACAACATTATAATGCTGCTTTGCAAGTAATAAGGTACTTGAGTACAACAAGGAATGCAGCAATAATATATAAAAAGAATTCGGCACCTCTCATGGGATTCTGTGACGCCAATTGGGCTTAAGATATCAATGATAGGAAATCTCAAACTGGGTTCTGTTTTCTCCTAGCAGGTGGAGCGGTCACCTGGGAATCCAAAAAACAAAAGGTGGTTGCACATTCTAGTGCAGAAGCGGAATATATAGCTTTGACTGAATCAGCTAAAGAAGCCTCATATTTAAGTTACATACTTGAAGAACTTGGATTATTCAATGGCAAACCAATAAAAATACATACTGATTCTCAAAGTGCGCAAAAAATGGCAGAGTTCGGTTCTCATCATTCTCGAACAAAACATATCCACTACAAGTATCATTATATTAAGGACACAATACAAAATGGAGTTGTTGAGCTGCGGTACTTGCCTACACAAGATATGTTGGCGGATGTTCTAACAAAACCAGTACCGAAACCAAAACACATTTATTGTTCTAATAATATGGGCATTAAACTTAATTGTTAAATTAATAATGTTGAGGAGGCATGTTGAAAATACTTTATGTTATTCTACTTTAGTTCAACATAATTAATTTGATTAAGTTACCTTAGTATTAATTGTTGTGTATTGAAAAAATAATTTTCATTTTCCATATCACTCTGTATACTGAATTTAAATAAAGCACACACATTTAAATTCCATTGCGTACATATTCTGTCTCAATATACATAAGTGAGCTCGTTGTCCTATGTGTCCCGTTATGATACCAATAGCTATACTGACTTCCTCCTTGCTTCCTTTCAGTAATAGCCGCGCCTTTTCACGATCTGGATTCCCCCATAGGATTTTCCTATCTCCTACCATCCTACCGACCATTCCGTTACATGCGCTTTCGTCGCCCACTCCCTTAACTCGGTTTGCGTTGACCCGAAAGGCTTCTGGTTAACCAAGTTTTCCCCTTACTCCGTTGTGGCCCGGCACCCAAACGATACAAATTTTGCCATCCTCAGAGAAGGCGTTAATCTCCTTCTTACACTGCAACACTGTTCGTGTCCTTACCGTCGTGGTTGTTATTGCCCTTATGGCAATTTTACTGTCGGCAAAGATGTTCACACTCGACGTCCTCGTCCTCGTCCTCGACCACTTCACACATTGCGTGATCGGCCGGATCTCCGCCTGCAGGACCGTATTATGGGCAGGCAGTCTAAAACAGATCTCAGTTTCTGGGCAATCCTAGGATTCCGTCAATCCAAGACTGTGCCGATGGCAGCAGTGCCTCGCACTCGACTTCAAGGTTCATCTCAGGTATCCGATCGGAAACCTCTTCCCTTCCTTCCGGCTCGATTATACCGCGATGGTATGAGCTGCTCCCATCCTCAATCCATTCTCCCATCGCCTTAAGTCTCATAGACGCAGTGGCTGCCTCACACATAATTTGTATGTCAATGGGTCGGATATCTAGAATAGTCTCCAGTGCCCTAGTGATCGTGGTCCTCATCGCTCCGCCTACGACAAGACAACATATTCTCTGAACCTGTTGTATGGTCCTTATAATGCACTTTTTCTCAATAGCAGCCCACCAAACTACTGAAGCGTAAGTAAGTATTGGTCTAATCACGCTCCTGTAGAGCCAATGGACTATTCTAGGATTCAGGCCCCATTTCGAGCCTATGGCCCGTCTACATAGTGTCTAACATCTGTGAGCCTTCTCAGTACGCTCCTAAATGTGACACTTCCAATTTAGTTTCCAGTCCAAGATTACACCTAAGTATTTGACCTTGTCAGATATCGAAATCGTCTTATTGAGGAAACGTGGTGCGCTAAATTGGTCCAACTTCGTCTTCCTCTTGAACAGGCATATTTCAGTCTTTTTTGGGTTAACATTGAAACCTCTGGGTCTAGACCAGTCATATGCCATATGCAAGACCCTTTCGGCCCTTCTGCATAGCTCTTAGAAGTATTATAACTTACCTCTTAGAAGTATTAAAACATCGTCTGCAAAGCAGACGGGTTCAAATCCCTCCTCAGTCAGCATCCTTAATAGGTCATTTATGGTGGTCACCCATAGGAGTGGCGACTTTTATATAATATTTTTTTTCTTATAATTTTAAAAATATTTCATGTTTTGTAGTTTGTAAAACCAACGAATATGCGTTGAATGATTTACCATAGGCTGAAAATGTAACGGTTATTAAATTTGAAATCGCAATTTCAATTTAGGGGTATTTTCATAACGTAACCGGCTAAAAAATTCCATGGATGACTGGTAAGTCATATGGGGCGGGTAGCCGTGGGGAACAACAACACCATGTTCTTTAGGATTCGAACCTAGTTGAACCAAAGTTCAAAGGCAGTGTCATTGTATATTCGTTTCGGTTTTGTTTTGAATAGAATTAATTTTTTTTGGCCGTTATAACAATATGGCACATCACATAAATTTAAAATGTCAACCCTTAGAGGACAAAGAATATCCCCATCCGGCGAGCTAAGCCGTAGCAGAGAACATCTTGTCATTTCCTCTCGTGTAAACAGGGGTTTGTGACATTGTTAAAGTTGTGAGGAAGCTGGTTTAATCATATATTTGTTAAAACAGTTTTATTTGGGATTGCTTTCATTTGAATAGAAAAATTTGTTTGTGTGTGTTGGCAAACGTCGATCAGCTTGATGGCAAAATGGCAGATTTCATCATATGAATTGTGCTGTTGTACAAATGAGACCACCTTTAATTGTTTCGTCATGATGATAAAATAACAATTTTATTAAAATTTTACCCTAAGTATTGAGGGTATGTCCTACTGAATGAAATCAACAGGTTTGTTTGCTTTAAAATCTATTATGTAAAAAAATTAATCCACGAAAAATTTCGCAAAACCCGAATATAGTACCAGCCTTTATACATTTTCTATTCACTAGTTATAATATACTTCGAAAATCGATAACAGACACCCTGTATAGTTATCAAGAAAGTCACCAAACGCCGTTTACCTGCTTTTTAAATCCGAATTTATTGGCTCGATCATCTGTTTTCCCTTTATAAAATCAGCGGACGAGAGCCTTAAATCCGGATTTAAGGACCGGTGTAAGCGGGGTTCAAGGCGGATTTAAAAAGCTGTCAGCTTGATGACAAGATGGCGGATTGCATTATATAATTTGTGGCTGTTGTACAAATGAGACTACCTTAATTGTTTCACCATGCACAGTCACCAGCAATTGTATTTGAAATTTTATTACAATATTTTGTCGCGCTGTATAGTTATCAACAACGGTACCAACAAAACTACAATATAAACTATTGTATTTGTCGTGTCCTCCACTTGGGCAGTACTTAGTGTGGCACGCCAATATACATACATATTTTTGGAACACCAGTTGTTTGCAAATATGGTGTGTTTTATTTATTTTTCTTAAGACTGATACTAGGTTTTTCGGGGGAAAAAATTTCCCCAAGTCGTTCTTTCATTGGTTTGACAAGGTTACCACATTTGATTTTTTTGGGATTCTTTGGCCAAAACGCTTCCATTTACATATAAAAGTTAATATGGCACCAATCAATCTATCAGCAAGTGCATGTGTACGCATAAATGTGAGTGTGTGGACGTTTCTCAAATTCATATATGTTGTTGTAATTTCAACCAAACACAAAACTATTTAAAAAGAAACGAATGCAGCTTTTATTTGTAAATATAATTAAATTTTGTTGTATTTTCATTGCTATAAGTTAAATTAGCACAACTTTCCAAAAGTTTTTGCCAGCATCTTCCACTTGTTTATTTAAGAAGTAAATTTATTTCTATTAATATACAAATTCTTTCTAATGCATAGAGCATTCGCTTATAACAAATTATTTTCCACCCCGAGTAAGTACATGTGAGCAGCAGCACTAACACTAAAAAACACTTAGTTACAAAGTGGATGGATTAATATCTGCACCTTCTTTTAAACCTAGCCTAACCTAAAACTTATATATTTCCAACTTGGTGTTCAACTTTTCAGCTTATTTTCTTTACATGGAATTTCACAGTGAAAACGGAATATCGGACCATCCTTTACTGTGATTTTATTTTTAGAATAATATTTTCTTTAATTTTTGTCACCCTGTACTACTGCTATCAAAATTGTCATCGAAAGTTACCAACGTTGGTAACTCCACGCAGGTACGCTTTTAAACAGAAAGACGATGAGTTGAAAGTCGACTTTGGGATCCCTAGTGTGTATTTCGGTGTTATACTATTCGACTTTTTTGGTTCGTCTTAAAGGTGAATTTTCCTCTTTTATAGACCTAAAAAGGCTATTTGTACCTTGCTTGCATATAGGGTTCTTCTTTTTTTCTTCTTGTTCCAGTTTGTTTATGAGGGGAAAGTTGTGGGGTGGAAGGAGTTGAATTTGTTTCTTTTTTTCATCCCTAAGCTTTCCCCTCTCATCCACAGACTGGAACAAGAAGAAGAACACGAACGGTGATGCACGGAGCATCTATTGTTTTATTTTTTTTTATAATTATTTACGGTAATTGAAGCTAAATAAAATGAGTAATATATATATACAGGAACCACCGACATTGGGAAAGGTGAGAAGGTAATTATATACTCCAAACGGCGTATTAATTTACAATCTTTGTGGACCTTCCACAGGTTCTTCTTCGAACAACAGTGGGCGATATCGACGTAGAATTATGGTCCCGCGAATGTCCAAAAGCGTGCAGGAATTTCATACAATTATGTATGGAAGGTTACTACAACAACACAATATTCCATCGCGTTGTAAAAGATTTTATTGTACAAGGCGGTGACCCGTGTGGCGATGGTAGTGGAGGTGAATCTATATATGGTGAGCCGTTTAAGGATGAATTTCATTCGCGTCTACGTTATACCCGACGTGGACTTGTTGGTATGGCCAACTCGGACAAGGACGACAATGGATCACAGTTCTTTTTTACGATGGCGGCGACGCCAGAACTGCAAAATAAGAATACTTTGTTTGGGAAAGTAACTGGCGACACCGTGTTTAACATGCTCAAATTGGAGGAAGGAGAAGTAGATCACAACGAAAGGCCTATGTATCCTCATAGGATACTGAAAACGGAAATCCTAAAGAATCCATTTGAAGATATTGTACCGAGAGAGCTGAAAAAGGAAGTGAAAAAGGATAAAAAGAAGAAAAAAGAAAAGGGTGTCAAGTAAGTGGTAATTGTGCACAAATATTTCTAATCTGGAGAAGTATTGTAGTTGTTATTCATGTGCAGGAATTTTGGGTTACTTTCTTTCGGTGAAGAAGCCGAAGAGGATGAAGTTGAAACCACTGTCTTTGTACAGAAAAATGCCGGAAAAGCTAAATCTTTACATGACGTTGTCGATGACCCAAAATTGAGTAAAGAGCCGATTAAAGTGAAAACAGAAAAGGCTAGTAACTCGGAGTCGGAAGAGGACTGGATTATACCTGTCAAAAAAGAACAAGAAGACAAAGATGAAGTGAGCAGTAGACGGCAACGTATTGCAGACAAACTGAAAATGAAAGCCGTATCCAAACTAGACGATCAATATATACAAAATATACACAAAAAGGTCAAAGTTGAGATATCCGACAGCGACGAAGACATAGATGAACTATTAACCCATGAGGATGGAAAAAAACTAGAAAATGAAAAAAAGAAGTAAGTAAAATTTTGTTGATTATCAAGTAGAATTTCTTTTTTCCCTCTCATGAACATTGCTATTTTATAATTAATTAGAGAGCGAAAATGTGCAATTTTGACCAAAATATTGCCAAAATGCATATTAACAAACAGTTTTATCTACAATCTTGCAGCATTTTATGCTGGTTTTCTTTACACGTAATTGTCACATAAGATTTGTTTGTTCGAGTTGAACACCAATTTACTAAACGTTGAAAGAATGGTCAGGTCAGCCAGGTAATCTATGTTTTTAAAAATTTTATTATTCGGTATTATAACGAGACAGCTCCGGTGGTCTTTTAATAGTTTTCAATTGCTTAATTATGTCACTTAGATCTTAAAGGCATGGTTATGCTCTCGTTAACACACCATAAATGTAGAATAAATGTAAAGAGACAATTATGCTTATTCTCTGGAATCTAGTGATAAACCAAATTTTATTGGATCTCAAGAGAGATGGCGTGAAAATGATCACATATGCGGAAGACGTAGTGCTGCGCAATCCCATGGCAGCCGGTTATACGTACCGGATTTACCCGATGGAGTCCTTCATCGGCAAGGGCTGCCGCGTCAGTGTACAACGCACTGCAACAACAACAACATCGTGCTGCGAAAAAAAAATCGATCGACTATCAGCGAGATTATGGAAAGGTTACTAGGAAAACTGTCGAGAAGGGCTAAGAGAAATGAGCTGAGGATGACCCCAGGAAATACAGAGTTGGTCCTCTTCCCTCCGAGATATGAGTTATCGGATTTTAGGTTAGGTAAGAGTGGCAGACCTTTACAGACTCACTTAGACAATTTTAGGTCTATTGTGATACCACAGTAGCGACAGATCAAGGCTTCTGGCGGGAATCGAACTCAGGACCCCTGCACTGGTAATCCAAGCACGCTACCAACTCGACTACCGGATTTTAGATTCCAGTCTTTGGACGGGATTACATTACAGTTGTCGAAGAAGGTGAAGTATCTGGGCCTAGTATTCTATTCAAAACTGTATTGAAAAAGGAATACTGATGAATAGGGCGCTGAAAGCAATTTCCGATAGTAATTTTCCAAGTTAAACAACTTTCCATGCTTTGTTGTTGTTGTTGTAGCAGTTTATTGTGTACTATCTTTCGTCTGCTTGATTCTGTTGAGTGTCAAGACCCAGGAACTCCGCGACTAAGATGGGGTGCGTCCACAGGGATCTGGGTCTGAGTCGAGTGGGTCTGGCCGGGCAGTTAAACAGGTGACGTGTATCGTGCGGTCCCTGGTTACAGTCGGGACATACATCTTGCACGTCGGCATCAATCCTAGCTCTGTGGGAATTGAGGCGGCTGCATCTGCCGGAACGTAATTGAGCCAGAATCACTCTGGTTTGCCGGGGGAGGTCGATTTCTTCGGGTGCAATGGGTGGCGGTCGTTCTCCAAGGACTTCATTCACCGGTAGCCAGTTAACGCGTCTGCTACCGTGTCTGCATGAATGTTGTTCAGACCCGCTTGATATGCCGCTTGATCTAGAGGTTCTCTCTTGTAGCGCTGGACCTCACGCTCTAGATCATGAAGATCTACCTTAAGGCTTCTGGGCGGTGGGTATCTATCCACAAGATGATGATTTGGATGATTTCTGCGATAACAGCCCAAAAGGTATTGCTTAGACAGCATGTAGTTATGTCTTCGCACTGGTAGGATCTTTGTCTCCTGGTGGAGGTGGTCCACATGAGAACTAAGGAGGCAGCCCGTCGCAGTTCGGAGGGCGGCATTCTGACAGATCTGAATATTATTCCACTGCGTGTCACAAAGCTGACGTGACCACACTGGCGCTGCATAACTTACCACAGACCGGCCAATTGCTTTGTACGTGGTCAACAAGGTTTCTTTGTCTGCACCCCAAGTGCTGCCAGCGAGTGACTTGAGGACCTTGTTTCTACTTTTGACTTTATTGCAAATGTCAAATGTGACGCCAAGTATTTTGGGACACTTGATGCTTGCTCCATGCTTTGTCTTCTTACGGAGTCACAGCTTTTCGATCTTCCCAAATCATAGACAAAGGAAATCTATACAGCCCCATTCTGAATAACAATTCCCTGTGAGTTTTTTCCGCTGATCCCTTTTCCCCTATTCGGAAAAACAAATTCCTGGGATTTAAAAAACGTCGAAAAAGGAAAATATCTCCCATTGAATAAAGTAGGTATTCTGAATTGAAATAAAAGGTAGAATGAGACGATAAAATTTGAGAATTTAATAGTTTTTATAAAACAAAAAAAAAAATGTTAACACTTCTTACTTTTTAAGAACAATTTACTATGTACGGAAGTTATTTTTCACTTTTTCATGTCTGTTTAAACATGTCATGTACCCTCTATGGAAGGTTTGCATTAGAAAAACGACTGCCGCCCGGAAATGTCACTTAGATCTTAAGTTCTAGCTCCATAAAAGTAGTCCTTCAGATAAAGCAGCGTATCAAGCAGACCATTACAGCATTCATAACGACGAAGTAGAAGCAAACCTCTACAATACTCACTGAAGTCGTTCTACTCAAGAACGATCTGGTAGATTCATCCATCTTAAATCCTTTTGGCAAGGGAAAACGCCAATGTGTAGGATATGTGCCCCGCACGCAAGCAGGGGCAATAAGACACAATTTATTTATCTGTCCTGCAGACTACTCTGGAAGCTTCTCATTTTAGCCAAATACTGTTAAATGAAGACGAAAACATATAATTACAACACAGAAATATTGTGACAAGCTGTGGGCCATAATTGTGCACTATTAAAACACAAAAAGTAAAACAAACGTTACAAAATCAACACTAAATATGTTTTGTAAATATTGTTAACAACCTTTATAACTTCTTTTTGCAATTTTTTTTTTTTCAAACAAAAGCAAAACAGCTGTTTTCGAAAGTTCGAAAGTCCTGTAACTGACGGGAGAAATGTAAAATTCTAAGTCGTGCAAAACGTTTGAGTTATTTTATTAAAATTTTGAGTTTCAAAGTCTATAGCTTTCCTTTGTCTATGCAAAAATCTGGCCGGTTACATGTAGAAAAACTTCAATTGAAATAAAATTTTCTTCCTAGCCTCTTGGTTTAACATGTCAATAAACAAGAAACTTTTTTTTTCTCCTTTTGGTAAAAGCTTTCCCTATTTTCTCATTTCGTCACTTCCAACTTGGTAGCTATTAACTATATTCTTTTAAAAGCTACTTATGGCCAAAAGATTTACAGCCCAATTCTGAAACTCTCTGGGAATAAACTCCCAGGGAATAAATTTCTCCCTCGAATAAAATCCTCCTAATCTGATGAAATGAGAAGAGGGAATTTCGAATTGTCGAAAACAGCTGTTTCGTCTCAGCTGTTTTATTTTGGCTTAACATTTGACTGTTGCAAATGCAAATTTTGCCCATGAACATTCCACTAAGGAACAGGGGAAACTTCACACATATCAATGAGTGCTGTCCGATTCAAGTTTTAAGCTCAATGATAAGGGGCCTCCTTTTTGTAGCCCGAGTCCGAACGGCGTGTCGCACTGCGACACCTCTTTGGAGAGAAGTTTTACATGGCATAGTACCTCACAAATGTTGCCGTTGCCAGCATTAGGAGGGGAAAACCATCATTGAAAATTTTTCCTGATGGTCTCGCCAGGATTCGAACCCAAGTGTTCAGCGTCATAGGCGGACATGCTAGCCTCTGCGCTGCGGTGGCCTCTTTAAACATTTGACTATTATTTTTAGGCAAAATAAACATAAAATGGAAAAGTGAGCAAAACGACTTTATAGAGATTGCTAAAAAAGTTTACAAACATGTTTAGTGTTGCTTTTGTAATGTTATTTTCATGGTACAATTAAGAGGTATCGTCATTAGCACAACGACAAAATTCTGCCCCCAATGAAACTACCTTGTAGTTGTTTTAGATATAAACTTTGTTTTACATAGAACATCTTTTTATGATTTTAGAAAAAATTCAGAGCTGTGTTATCAAGCCTTTGACATTTAGAAAAAATTTACTCAGCTGTTCGCATGACCTCAACTTATAAGCGCATCCTGTGTTTGTTTTAATTTATGTTTTTAATAGTACACAATTATGGCCTACAGCTTGTCACCTTATTTCTGTGTTGTGATAACAACTTTCCGTCTTCATCCAACAATTAGATGCTTCCATAGTGGTGTGGAGGACAGATAAAAAGATAAATTGTGTCGTGTTGTTGAAGCCACATTTTCATGTGGATGTGGCGATCCACGTCAAGCTTCTGTAGGTGAGCAAGCTCCTTCCTGTCCAAAGGACCGATTGCCGCGGGAACAGGTTGGCCATTGGTTATTTAAGGGCGCCATTAACTCGTTTTGTCATAACGAGCATCATGGACACTCAGTATTTGTGCAAGAGGCGGTGCCGCCCGATCTCTCACTGAGACTCTCCGCTCCATACCGATAATTGTCCGCGACTGGCGTTGCAGCTACTCCGTATGGAGCATTCCAATATCCGCAATCTATGGACGCAGCCGGTAGCTTGCAGCTAAGCTTCTTGCGATAGCAATGAACACCACATAGATTGAACCTAAATGTTGCAGCCTGTATGGTGCTTACAGCTATCCCGTGACAGGTAGTATGCAGCTGTTGTTGTTGTTGGTGTTGTCGTAGCAGTTTATTGTGCTCTATCTTTTGTCTGCTTGATTCTGTTAAGTGTCAAGACCCAGGAACTCTGCGACTAAGATGGCGTGCGTCCACAGGGTCTGGGTCTGAGTCGAGTGGGTCTGGCCGGGCTCTTAAACAGGTGACGTGTATCGTGCGGTCCCTGGTTACAATCCGAACATACATCTTGCACGTCGGCATCAATCCTAGCTCTGTAGGAATTGAGGCGGCTGCATCTGCCGGAACGTAATTGAGCCAGAACTACTCTGGTTTGCGGGGAGGTCGATTTCTTCGGGTGCCATGGGTGGCGGTCGTTCTCCAAGGACTACATTCACCCGGAGCCAATTACAGCATCTGCTACCGTGTCTACATGAATGTTGTTTAGACCTGCTTGATATGTGTAGTATGCAGTTGTGATGGCCTGTGGTCTGTAAGTTACTTTGCACGGCATGACCTAACAGGACAATGGCATGCTGCCACAGCTGGCAAGGGTTCATTCAATTAGGTTTGTGCAGCCCTTTCGCGTTTATGCATTAAAAACTTTATCTAAAAACTCTAAGCTCTGAATTGAGTGGTCTTCATTTTATAAAAGAGCCTACCGCGACTTTGTGAATTTGCGTTTTAGCAATCAATGACAAATGTCTGTAAGCCTTGACAAAGAAGACCTATTTTGTGTTGTTGTTAACACCGATTTTGTAAGTTGCAACAATATATTCTTACCACTAAACTGTCCGTGCAAGACAGAAGTAGTTCTTTTCAGCACGAGATACAAGTTGCCTACAGTGGAACCTGTCTCCTTGGGTGGAGAGAATGTTCCATTTACAGAAAGCGCAAAATACCTGGATGTTTTGCTGGACAGGAAATTTAACTTCAAATCCAACATTTTGGAAAGGCCACTCTTGCCCTATACACCTGCAAGAGAGTCGTTGGCAACAGTTTGGGGTTGTTGTTGTAGCAGTTTATTGTGTTCTATCTTTCGTCTGCTTGATTCCGTTGAGTGTCAAGACCCAGGAACTCCGCGACTAAGATGGGGTGCGTCCACAGTTATGACCGCGTGTCATCCATTGGGCATATACTGCAGTTGTCAGACCTATAATGCTATATGGTGTTGTTGTTTAGTGGACGGAGCATCAAAAATCCACCTACTGCTCAATACTTAACCGGATCCAAAGGATGGCTTCTTTATGCATCACAGCCGCACTGAGGACGACACCATCTGATGCACTGAATTTAATGCTTCATCTTATACCTCTGGACATTGTGGCTACCCAAATTGCAGCGACCACTGCCGTGAGGTTAAGGGAGCTTTCTCATTGGTCAAGTGGCGGCTACGGACACTGTGTCATCCTTGATACAATATCCCATGTTCCAGGCAGTGTGGATTACACCCTACCTGAGCTGCTTTTTAATACAAATTACTGTACCTCTTTCCCTGATAGAACCGATTGGAACTACGATATTTAGGACCAGGCCCGAAGGACAACGAATGATAAATGGTCACAAAGAGGGGACTGTGAGCATTCCAAAACTATGGTGGCCTAATCTAGACTTGAAGAGGTCTACTGCTTTGCTGTCATTGGCTAGAACAGACGTCTCAGTCATTGTGTCCGTCATAACAGGTCAGTGTCTAATCGGAAAACATGCTGACAGACTGAAGGTTGCCAGCAACGACTTTTGCAGACGCTGCAGGGACATCGAAGAAGATGAGACTATAGAACACCCGTATGTGTGTCCCGCACTAGAAGTTCCACTTTAGGTTATCATTTCTTTGAGAACCTGTCTGATTTAGCGGATGTGAACATTCGCAAGTTTTTGGGCTTTTTAAAGCGTTCTAGATGGTTCAACGATAGGAACTAAAAGGCATCTTCCTTCTTCTGTTCCTGTGGTATCACAATGGACGCAAACGTCTAAGTGAGTCTGATGGCAGACTGCCACTTGGAACTAACCTAACCTAATCTGTCGAAGGCAAATACTTTGCATAAAACCACGAAATGTAAAATTCGCTGCTGTCGATTTTTGCCTTTGACAACCGTAAAAAGGAATGAATATGTGTTGTTCTGCATTTAAATCTTGTGCTATTGTGTTGTTGAATCGAAACCTTAAAGGACACAGAACATGTCGAGCTCTAATATTTTCTTTTCTATTTCTTTTAGGGAACAAATTCGACAAGAAATCCAATCCTTGAAAAAACAATATCAAACCGATAAGAAACAAAAAGACGAAGTCCTAGAGAGGAAAATGGAAAAGGATGCTAAAGAAAAATCAAAAAAACTGGAACACGAAAATAATGAGCTGATAAAGAATTTTATTGAAGAGAAAGAGAAATACGAGAGCCTTAAGACAAAAGTACCCAAAAAAGGAACAAGCAGAGAAGACTTCACTTTAAGTTTGCTATCAAAATTTCGTTCCAAGTTAGATGCCCTCAAACAGCAGCGCGAGGACAACGAAGATGAAGACCAGATCACAAACAAAACCGATGATAATTTAATTGAGAAAGAGATACAAGGCGATGATTGGCTGCGTCACACTTTAAGATTCCAGGAAGATGTTCCCGTTTTGGCAAAAGATGCTTCCACCAAAAGTGACGATTGGTACGATGTTTATGATCCACGTAATCCTCTTAATAAACGAAAGCGCAAAGAGACCAGTGGCCGCCCCGATAATAGGAATAAAAAACGTCTTTAAAATAACACAACTTAAGTACAAAAATTTATGGATTTATTTTTTTCTGTGTGGGACGACTCGTAGTTTAAATACAAAGTTAATTAAGGAAGCCATAATGCATTATGCCACAGTTGTTGTAGTTGTTGTTTCTCCGGACATATGTTGATAGAAGTAACTTCTAGTTGTTTTTCTCAAAATACTTGGTTTTTTCTTTGGGATTGGGTACAATCTGTGTTGAAAAATACACATTTTATTTATAGGATATAGGGCACGTTTAAAATATGAGTGTACTTACAGTATCTGCTCCTGGTTTCCAGCCAGCAGGACACACTTCACCATGGGTATCGGTGTATTGGAAGGCCTGTACCAGTCTTATTGTTTCGTCAACGGAACGTCCAACTGGTAGATCATTCATTGTAATCTGACGCAATACACCACGCTGATCAATTATGAATAGGCCACGTAGTGTATGACCCAAATCCTCCAAATAAACGCCATAATCCTTGCTTATCCTATGAGTTAAATCCGAAAGTAGGGGGATCTTGACATTACCTAAACCGCCTTCTTTTCGTGGTGTATTTATCCAAGCCAAATGCGTGAAATGAGAATCAACGCTACATGCAATGACTTCGGTATTAATGTCCCGAAACTCTTGAATGCGATCCGAAAAGGCGATAATTTCGGTGGGACACACAAATGTGCTGCAATTAGAAGGTAACATTTTTAGTGCATAAAAAAACTCCTGTCGATTTCTATATAGCTTAAACTTGAAGACCAGCAACGCTGTAGTAACTACCAAAAAGTTTTATAATAGGGCTGTTTTGGAGGCCATCGTAGCGCAGAGGTCCGCATGTCCGCCTATGACGCTGAACGCCTGGGTTCGAACTTTGGCGAGACCATAAAAAAAAATCAGCGGTGGTTTTCCCCTCCTGATGCTGGCAACATTTGTGAGGAACTATGCCACGTAAAAACTTCTCTCTTCTCGCACTGCGGAACGCCGTTCGGACTCGGCTATAAAATGGAGGTCCCTTATCATTGAGCTTAAAACTTGAATCGGACTACACTCATTTTCATGGGCAAAATTTGCAAGTTGTTGTTTTATTTACCCTTTAAGCGGATTTTCTCGCTTATTTTGTATGGAGAAAAATGCTTACTGAGCGGCTTGCCGTATGTCCGCCATTGACATTGTTGTAATCAGGGATTCGGAGCAGAGCGGCCTAGTTTTTGTTGAAGAGGGAGTGACATTTTTTCTATGCTGGGCGGAATGGCTTACAATCTCAATCCCGCTCCGTCAACTCCGCCCCCATCACGCTCCAGCCATGCTCCGCTTCGGGCCGCTCCGAATCCCTGGTTGTAAAGCGTCATTCAATCTGAATGACAATTACTAAAAGAGGACGAACGCAACAAATTTATTTAATGATTAAACGTTCTGGAATGCAAAAATAGCTAAAAATTTTCAAAATTTAAAAAAAAAAAAATTGAACACCGAAAAATATTTGTGATTAAAATCACTTTGTTTTGTTTATATTTGATTTTTCGAATGAGTGTTGTTGTGGTTGTTATTGTTGTAGCCACATTTTCATGTGAAGATGGCAATCCTCGTCAAGCTCCTGTAGGTGAGCAAGCTCGTTCCGGTCCAAAGGATCGATCGCCGTTGGGACAGGGTGGCCATTGGTTATTTAAAGGCGCCAATAATTCACCTTGTCATATCGAGCATCATAGGCACCCAGTATTTTTGCAAGAGTTGGTGCCGCCCGGCCTCTCACTGAGACTCTCCGCTCATTACCGCTTATTGTCCGCGACTGCCATTGCAGCTACTCCGTATGGAGCATTCCACTATCCACAACCTGTGGACGCGCCCGGTAGCTCGCAGCTAAGCTTCTCGTATCGGCAATGAATACCACATAGATTGGACTTCAATTTTCCAGCCTTTGTGGTGCTCACAACTATCCCGTGCCGGGTCGTGGCCGCTTTTGAAGACTGTTACTAAGCATTGAGCGGGAAGAGCGTTTTACCATGAGCAAGTGAATCCATTTTTTAGTGTTTTAAAAAAGTAACCGTGAAAAACGTACATAGTACCAGCCATGACATAATTACCAGGTTGTATACCGTAAAGAGCTGAGTACAATTTTTTCTCGCGAGTGCACCATCTGTCAACAAGTTTTGGTTGTGTGTGAGTACTATAATTAGGAACCTTGACACACACAAACAAAAAAACATAGCGCGAACTAGTAACATACACAAAATCAGGGTTACACTTATCACAGATTTTGACAGATAACGCACTCAATATTTTGTTGTTGGACAACTGTCAATACCTGTAAAGCAATATATCTTGATAGCAGCTATAGGTTAGGTTAGGTTGAAAAGAAGGTGCAGATATTAATCCGCCCCATGCCACTATGGACATACACCTAAGCCAGTAATCGGCTTGTTGTGCGCTCTAAACACTATAAAGTAACCTCTAAAAAGAAAATTTTAAGTTAGGAATTCCGTGCTACTTACAAAATCCTTAATTGTTTTCAATACCACTCCCCTAAGTTGGCTCATGTCTGATATTGTGTCTGCACCTAAGTATCTGTTGGACGCGAAAGCCGGGCTATGACAAAGGAAATGCTCCAACGTCTCATCATCTTTTCCGCATGCCCTACACATGCTATCACTTGCCGCACCGATTTTACATAAGTGAGCTCGTAGTCCTATGTGTCCCGGTATGATACCAATAGCTATACTGACCTCTTTCTAGCTTCCTTTCAGTAATAGCCTCGTCTTTTCACGATCTGGATCCCCCCATAGGATTTTCGCCGCCCTACCGACCGTTTCGCTGTTCCACAATGTTGCATGCGCATTCGTCGCCCACTCCCTTAACTCGGTCTGCGTCGACCCGAAAGGCTTTGGGTTAACCAAGTTTATTGACGGCAGTCCTCTGGCCTTCACCACCAAATCGTCTGCACCCAAACATCGGCAACCAAACGATGCCGATTTTGCCATCCTCAGAGAAGGCGTTAATCTCCTTACACTGCAAGACTGTTCGTGACCTTACCGTCCTGGTTGTTATTGCCCTTATGGCAATTTTACTGACGGTAAAGATGTTCACACACGACGTCCTCGCGTTAGCAACACACCACTTCACTCATTCCGTGAATGCCCAGATCTCTGCCTGCAGGACAGTATTATGGTCAGGCAGTTTAAAACAGATCTCAGTCCCTGGGTTCTCAATGTAAACCCCCAGGCCCACCCTGTCCTCTAGCTTTGATCCATCTGTGTAACATGATCTTCCAGATGGCAATACTAGGGTTCCGTCAATCCAAGACTGTGCCGATGGCAGCAGTGCCTCGCACTTGGGCCCCATTTCGAGCCTACGGCCCGTCTACATAGCGCCAAACATCTGTCAGCCTTCTCAGTACGCACCTGAGTGTGACACTTCCAATTAAGTTTCCTGTCCAAGATCACACTTAAGTATTTGACCTTGTCAGATATCGAAATCGCCTTATTGAGGAAACGTGGTGTGTTAAATTGGCCCACCTTCGTCTTCCTCGTGAACAGGCATATTTCAGTCTTCTCTGGGTTAACATTGAGACCTCTGGGTCTAGCTCAGTCATATGCCATATGCAAGACCCTTTCGGCCCTTCTGCATAGCTCGTTCGGATTCTTACCCCTTAGAAGTATTATAACATCGTCTGCGTAGCAGACGGGTTCAAATCCATCCTCAGTCAGCATCCTCAATAGGTCATTTATGGTGGTCACCCATAAGAGTGGCGATACAATGCCCCCCTGTGGCGTGCCCTGTGCCACTTTCTCCCTTATATGTATGCCATGGTAACACAATTAATCCACCTCTTCCTCCAAGGACCGGGTCCACACGGTACTGTTCTAAGGATTGGATCAGTGTGTCGGTCCGCACATTGTTAAAATGTGCCAGGTTTTCGAAGTATATGAAAGTCCTATGCACGCTGTGAAAATTTTGTCCAGACGAGGCGCCACATAGTCTGCCTCTTTCTGTAGTAACGCCGGAAATATTCCATCAGGTCCGGGTGGCTTAAATCGTTTGAAGCTCCTCAAGGATTCCTTCATCATAAATTCCGTTATTATAAACCTTCGATCAACGTCATTATTCCAAGATTCCGGTGTCGCCGTGAGTCCCTTCGTATCCAGTGGAAAATGGATTTTCATCAAAAGCCTCAACATGTCCTCCGTTGTCTCTGCTCTCACTCCCATGTCGTCTACTAAAGTTTCAGTTTGGACATGGGTTTTTGAGAGAAACTTTTTTTTTATCAAATATCATCAACGTCATTAACGCTATCGACCTGTTCGCAGAAAAGCTTCCAGGAGGCACGTTTTGCCGCTCTGGTAATCTTATTGTATTCCTTGAGCCGTGTGTAATACACATCCCAATAAACGTCCGCCTTTTTACGACGTGCTCTGTTAAAAAGTCTGCGGACCTCTTTCCCAATATTGCGAATCTCCCCGGTCATCCAGGGTATTTCTTGGACTGATTTACTTTGCCGAAGAGAACAACTGTCTTCAAAGCACCCCACCAGCCATAAGTTTGCATGGAGAAAAATGCTATCCCTGAGTAGCTAAGCGGCTTATCTTATCGCCATTCATTAAAATATATGGGGTCATCATTTAATTTCAATGACAGAACTAAAAGAGGAAGAATCCAACATATTTATTCAATGATTTTAAACGTTCTGGAATGGCAACAATGCTAAGGATTTTAATAAAATGACATTTATGAACTCCGAGCAACATTTATTTAAAATTAAAATGGCTTATTTCGTTTGTTTTGTTGATATTCGATTATTTCGAATGTGTGTCAGTGCTGCCAACGTTGAAGCACAAAGCATTTAGTGGGAAGATCGTTTTATTTATCCATATGCTAGCGAATTCGCTAGACTGGTTAATAAAACAACTAAATTATCTAAGATATCACATCAAATGAGATCAATTATTTTTTAAAGGGTAGAATAGGGAAACCCCCTTTTTATGAATGCAAATACAGTTAGAAAAACCAAATGTAAGCTTCTAATACAGATACCGGTGTGACCTTGTTTTCGCCAAAAATAGTTTTCCCTTTTCACATTCGTTTCCCCAAATAAATATTTAGGTGACCCCCAATTCACACGAAATAATTTTGTCGAGGTCATTGTTCGAAAAATTAGAACATATTTTTTTTGTGCAAATTCATACAATTTGCAGAAACAAAAGATAGAAAGAAGTAGAAAACCTTGAACGTGTAATTTGTTTTAAAATGTCGAAACGCCTGCGGCTTTCTTGTTGGCTATCATACGGGTCAAATCATTTCACAAATATTTCACATTAGCCTGCGAAACGGAACCAGGTCATACCCGATAGTTTTTGATGGTAACTTCTAAATAAATTCTTATTTTTAATGATGTGTTGGAACAAGCCCTTATTGGAGGATAAGTGGATTGCATGTTATGTTCTGGGTTTCACTTTTCCCCCTAAAATTAACTCTTTATTATCACGTTAATAAAGTTTCAAAATTTGCCAGATTTTCATCATGAGATTTCTTAGATAAAACCAAAAACGGATATTACAACAAATAATTAATTTGGACTTTTTGATTGCGTGATAATAACAATTTGATTTGGGGAAAGTGAATCACAGAATACACCAGAATATGTTCGGCTAAGCCTATTAATAAAATCAGGAATATTTTCAGCAGATTAGTAGGAAATCTCCAGGGAAAGTTGAAGATAATTTAAAGGCATTTATTCTGTATTATTTGGAATTGAGTTTTCGCTGATTTGTACCATAAAGTTTCCTGAAATTTAGTTATTTTATCTAGTTGATCTCCAAGCATTGGCGTAGCTATGGGTGGGGGCAAAATGCCACATTATTTTGCTAATAAAAAAATTTCCGACCAAAAAGTTCAAAAAAAAAAAAACTTACAGACAACGTTTGCATTATAGATTAAAACGGCAATAAACCAAACACGAATTATGTAATAAAAAATGCCATACCAAATTTCGTGCAAATCGCTTGAAAATTGTAATAAATATCATTATAAGTAAAATATAGTATGTATATGCATGAGAGCTTTATCTTTTTCTGAACTGAATTTTACCAACATTTTTGGCATTTGTCTTTGAGCTTTAAAAGTGGTATGTGGAAATTTATTGGATGAAAAATGCGATCCACATCTTGATTACAAAACGACGGTAAACAATATAGAAAGCATACGCGGACAGACGGATTATGCTTACTGTTACAGCCACAGTAGCATGGTAGGATACACTTTGTGTTTTTATAAAAAATGCCATATGAAAGTTTCCTTGCCAATTTTGAGCTAGGACCGAAAATACTCAATTGGACTCCCTAAAAATCACTACGTCCAATTTGGACATCATGTCAAAGGATTATCGATAAAGCACGCTACAGTCTTTTAAAATTAAGATATTGAGCTGAAACTTTGTTCATAGGCAGGTTAAGTATGGCTACATCGGACTATATCCTGTTATAGCCCTCATATAGACCGATCTACCGATTTAAGACCGAAGGCTCGTATTTAGTATCCGATTTGGTTGGAATTTGGCACATTGATTTGTGTTGAGATCCAAATCGGACTATATCTTAACATAGCTCCCATATAGGCCGATCTTATGATTTAAGGTAAAAAATTAAAATATGGGGCCGAATTCCCGCATACGTGAACGAGTAAAATCGTGAAATCCCTCTATTGGGAATTATCTTTCTTTTTTATTGAACGAGAATTTTTGAAATTTAAGAAAGTCGGTGTTTGAATCAAGCATTATATATAAAAACTTTGACATACGAAAGTATATACAAGTGGTATAACATCCATTAAGAACGAGATGAAATTTCATTTGATGCGAAAGCGCACTCGCTCACTTATGTCACGTAATTTGGCCCCTGAATTTATTACCTGATAATATTGAAATTTGATTTGTGTAAAGATCCCGGATATTCGTGCCGATTTCCCGATTTAAAGTCTCAGGCTCGATTTTGCTGAGTATACTGAGTATGGTTTAGGTCGGACCATTTTTGATATAGCCCCCATAAAAATCGATCTCCCGAATGAAGCCTTTTAATCCATAAATAACGAGTTTTTACCTAAAATTAAGTACAGTGTCATATGTTTAACCCCTAAATATCCATTCCGAATATGATGCTTATCGATCACCTGATGTATGATCTTAAACCCATTTAAGCCTTTATTACCCAATTTTGTTGAAATATTTTGAAGAGTGATTTGTGGCGATTTAGGTCTAGGTTCATAATGGTGCATTTTATGGAATTGAATGTGGAGGTAGAGATCCTTGTCAAGCTCAAAAGCCCGTTCCGGCGTAAAAGACCGTTCGCCGCCGAGAAATGATGGCTATTGGTCAATTAAAGGCGCCGATAACTCGCCTTCTCATATCAAGTATAACAGTCACTGAGTCTTTAAGCCATAGTCAACCCGTACCAGATTTTAACGAAATGTTGTTTGTATATACCTGAGGTGGTAGGTATCCAATATTCAGTCCGGCCGAGCTT
The DNA here is from genome assembly GCF_963082655.1 of Stomoxys calcitrans. Classification (NCBI taxonomy): domain Eukaryota; kingdom Metazoa; phylum Arthropoda; class Insecta; order Diptera; family Muscidae; genus Stomoxys; species Stomoxys calcitrans. The sequence continues at coordinate 154,653,266 of NC_081552.1, forward strand.
AATGCCTTTTTATTTGTTGTTGTTGTGTTTTTTTGTTGTTGGGCTGTAGTACCCCCAAGCAAAAATGATTAGCTACGTCAATGATTCCAAGATATTTAACTTCTTTACTGATTGGGATTTTGTCACTTCCAAATTTGAAGTTACGTTCGTGAGGTCGTTTTGGCGATATGTTATTTTGGTATTTATTTTTACTTTCCTTTTGCCGAAATACTTGTTGACACACTACCAAGACCATTTTCTTAAATAATGCCGAGGTAAGTTTACTGGTCGTACTTAATGCTGTATCGTCCGCATATTAAGCTTGTTGTTGTTGTAGCAGTGTGTTATATACTGAGGCGGCAGCCCTTGCCGATGAAGAATTCCATCGGGTCCATCCGGTACGTACAACCGGCTGACATGGGATTGGCTTTGCATTGGTAGAAGGACGAAAATCTGAAGTGTATAAATAATATATTAGCGGAGAGGGGATCGAGCCTTGAGGTAATTCGGCCACAATAGTTTTGGGCGAAGCCCGGTCGATACGGGATGACTATGAGCACCACACAGGCTGGAACTTTGAGCTCCGACTTGTGTGGTGCCCATCGTTATCACGGGAAGCTTAGCTGAAAGCTACCGGGCGCGTCCACAGGTTGCGGATGGTGGAAAGCTCCGTTTTTATGCGGAGTAGCTGCAAATGCGGCCGCGGGCAGTCAGCGATTTTCGAAAGGAGAGTCTCAGTGAGGAGTCAGGTGGCACTGGCTCTTAACTAAATACTGAGTGCCAATGATACTCGAGATGACAAGGCGAGTTATTGGCGCCTTCAAATAACCAATGGCCAACATCAGCGTCTGTTCCGTCGGATCTTGGAGCAAGCGGCTCGCCACAACGAGGGATACATGCAATCCCACAAACCCATGCGGTTGGGGCGCTGGGCCGGTAACCCGCCCCCGGAAAACACATGAAAAACAAAGGAATAGGAAAAACGGACCCCCCAACGTTGACGACCCACGCAAACGAAAAAAGGACCATGATTTGCGGATCTGCACCTGGAAAGTCCGCACTCTTTATAGAGAAGGTGCAGTATACGCGCTGGCGGATGTATTAGAGAAGTACAAGGCAGACATAACCGCCTTACAGGAAGTGCGATGGACTGGGAATGGCGTCACTACAACACCAAACGGTGACGAACTATACCATAGCTGCCAAAACACGAGGCATGAATTTGGCTGCGGATTTGTGGTTAGTCGATGACTGAAACACCTAGTCTCCAGCTTTACTCCCGTGGATGAGAGGCTAGCCACAATCCGCATAAAAGCCAAATTCTTCAACATCAGTCTTATTTGTGCCCATGCCCCGACGGAAGACAAAGACGAGCAGACCAAGGATATTTTCTACGAGCGCCTAGAGAGAGAATATGACCGCTGCCCCGCCCATGATATTAAAATCGTTCTGGGAGATTTTAATGCGAAAATAGGGAAGGAAGAAATTTTTGGTCCAACAGTCGGAAAGTTTAGCCTCCACGAGATAACGTCCAGTAATGGGTTGAGGCTGATAGATTTCGCCGCGGCAAAAAACATGGTAGTTAGTAGCACCAGATTTCAACATAAAAATATCCACAAAGCCACATGGCTGTCACCCGATCAAAACACGAGAAACCAAATTGATCACTTTGTGATAGATAGAAGGCATTCATCCAGCGTGTTAGATGTACGATCGATCCGTGGAGCGAATATAGATTCGGATCATTACTTTGTTGCAGCAAAGGTTCGCACCCGTTTGAACATGGCGAGGAAAGTACGATCTGACACTGCACGGAAGCTGGACATTGAAAAGCTGCAGACACAACAAATGGCAGCGGCATACTCCACTCGACTGACCCCAACTGCTTGATGAAAGCACTCCTTGTTCCGATGATATAATGGCGCAGTGGCAAACTGTTGCCCATTCCATAGAAAATGCCGCGAAATCCGTACTTGTGTACCGAAAGCCTCCTCCAAAAAACCCATGGTACGACCAAGAGTGTCGAGATACTACTGAAGCCAAGAATGCGGCATATAGAGCAACCCTGCAATCAGTAGCAACGCGCCAGATGAAGGAGAAGTATCGGGAGAAAAGGAGAGAGGAGAAACGTCTATTCCGCAGAAAGAAAAAGGAAATGGAAAGACGTGAGTGCGAGCGAATTGAGATGTACAGGAGTCAGAATGAAGTCCGGAAAATCTACCAAAGAATTAAACACCAAACCGATGGCTTTGGTGCAGGCACATCCTCCTGTAGAGACAAAGAAGGAAATCTGGTAACTGACACAGACAACATGCTGAGCGTATGGAAAGAACATTTTACTCAACTGCTAGTGTCCGATGTTGGCGGCGAAGAGGATACCGCAGAACCAATCCCTGATGATGATATAGAATGTTTACCTCCTAGTCAGAATGAGGTCCAAGTAGCAGTAACCCGACTAAAGAACAACAAGGCAGCAGGAGCCGACGGGTTAGCCGCTGAACTATTTAAGACCGGATAAGGCGTATGCATCAGCTTATCTGCGCAATCTGGCTAGAAGAACACATACCCGATGATTGGAACCTCAGCATACTATGTCCCGTACACAAGAAAGGAGACAAGACGGAATGTGCCAACTACAGAGGAATAAGCCTCCTCCCCATCGCATACAAGATACTCTCGAGCGTACTGTGTGAAAGATTAAAACCTAAAGTCAATGAGATAATTGGGCCCTATCAATGCGGTTTTAGACCTGGTAAATCCACCCTAGACCAGATATTCACACTGCGCCAAATCCTGGAAAAGACCCGAGAAGGACAAATCAACACCTACCACCTCTTTGTTGACTACAAAGCCGCCTTCGATACTCCTTTACGTTCAAAGGTATTTCAAGCCATGTCTGAGTTTGGTATCCCTGCAAAATTAATAAGACTGCAGGATGACACTTGCTGATACGCGTTCCTCAGTAAGAATAGGAAAGAATCTCTCCGAACCATTTAATACCAAACCAGGTTTCAGACAAGGAGACAGCCTATCGTGTGATCTCTTTAATATCCTGCTGGAGAAGATTATACGAGATGCAGAAGTGAATAGATATGGCACACTAATCACAAGAGAGCACATGCTACTTGCCTATGCCGACGACATCGATATCATAGGTCGGTCACCGGAAGTAGTAACTGCAGCCTTTGAAAGAATCGAAAGAGAGTCAGTGAAAATGGGTCTGGCAGTAAATGGAGATAAGACGAAATGGATGGTCTCCACTCCCAAAAAGCCTTGTACAACCGAGCAGATAAAGAACATGGAGAAAGTTGGGAATCACAACTTTGAGATAGTCAGTAACTTTATCTACCTCGGCACCGCCGTAACCGAAACGAATGACACCAGTTTTGAGATAAAGCGAAGAATAATACTGGCAAACAGATGCTACTTTGGACTAAGTAAGCAGTTTAGAAACAAGGCCATCTCTCGACAGACGAAGACTACACTTTACAAGACACTGATACTACCCGTGCTGTTATATGGTTCTGAAGAATGGGTACTTGCGAAAGCAGATGAGGCAGTGCTTGGAGTATTTGAGAGAAAGATTCTTCGTAAAATATATGGACCAGTTTGCGTTAACGGAGAATATAGGCGACGTATGAACCACGAGCTGTATGAGCTGTATGACGACGATAGCATAGTTACACGCATCAAAATACAACGGCTGCGTTGGCTAGGTCATGTTGTCAGAATGGATGAAGAAGCTCCAGCAAAGAAGTCTTTTGAAGGCAAACACGGTGGTACACGCAAACCGGGAAGACCAAAAGCCCGATGGAAAGATCAAGTTGTGGGAGACACCTCGAAACTTGGTGTCAGAGATTTTAGAATGAGCGCAGAAGATCGAGGCGCTTGGAACGCTATTCTACGTTCGGCTAGTGAAAGAAATATTCTGTCATAGCCAATTAAAGAAGAAGGAAGAAGTTTTGGGCGAAGAATATGTGTCTTTTACGTTTACAGTAAATGTTCTCGCATTAAAGAATTGCAAAACGAATTTGCTCTAATATTAAAGGAAATTTACTTTCAACAAATTATATATAAGACCTTTTTGCCAAACCGTGTCGAATGCCTTTGCAACATCTAAAAGAGTAAGAAGGGTTGAATGTCTTCGGCGTTTATTATCCAATAGTATGAAATGTTTGATTCTGTTCACCTGCTGGATACAACTATGGTCTTTCTTAAATGCAAATTGTTCTTGAGCAATGATATTGTTCTCGGTCGTAAAATCTTTGAGTCTGGTGTATCTAATTTTTGCAAATATTTTGCCAAAATTGATTAAGAGACTAATTTGGTCTATAGCTGGTGGTATTAGTTTTAGGTTTGTTTGGCTTGTGAATTGCTATTATTTTAGCAATTTCAAAGTGCTTTGGAATGTAATGAAGTTGAATGTAACTGTTATGCAAATTGACCATCACAATCAGTGCTTTTAATGGCAATATTTTTATTAACAAATTCGAGATCTTGTCCAAACCAGGTGACTTAGATGTCTTAAAATTATTGACAACTGATCTAAGGTCTTTCAGCGCTGGTTTTTCCCCCCCTAATGCTGGCAACATTTGTGAGGTACTATGCCAAGTAAAACTTCTCTCCAAAGAGGTGTCGCACTGCGGCACGCCGTTCGGACTCGGCTATAAAAAGGAGGCCCCTTATCATTGAGCTTAAAACTTGAATCGGACTGCACTCATTGATATGTGAGAAGTTTGCCCCTGTTCCTTAGTGGAATCTTCATGGGCAAAATTTGCAATTTGCAATTTTGTTCTAAGCTCTTCGACTGATGTTAAAAATACGTCTTCTGTTGTTGTTGTTGTTGTCGTAGCAGTGTGTTTTACACTGAGGCGGCAGCCTTTGCCGATGAAGGAATCCATCGGGTCAATCCGGTATGTACAACCGGCTGCCATGGGATTGTCATCTTCTGTACTGAATATTTCCTGTATAAATCTGTTAACTATACAGTTCCCAGTTTTTCCACAGTGTTTATAATTTATTGTCAGCTCAGTGGCCTTTAAAAAAATGTCTAATCATAACTGAGCTTTATCTGAATCAGCGTGAATTTTCAAACTACCTCTCTGTAAACATGGAATGGTTTTCTGTTTCTACCTCTAAATTTCCAGAAAAATGTATCACCTGGTCGTAGGTTCTATGAAAGTTATTCCATTTATCATTGCGCTCTTTAATGATTTGATTATTAATTGTAGTTGTTATAAGTCTAGTGTTTTGTTTAAAAAGGTTTAATACATCGGGATCAGTTGCTCTTCTCATTTTAATTTCCAAGTATCTCCTAGTTTTTAATGCTTTTAAAATGAACCTGTTTTTAAACATGTTTTAAAGCTGGTAAGTGTGGATGTTCAAAATTTTCAGGGCAATTGGTCACTCTCGGAACCATTTATTCTTCATTTTATACAATGCCAAACCTTAGGGCATATAAAAAATCATACAATGCACGAGTAAAACTTTTCATAAGTTAAAATAACTACTCAATTAAAAAAAAAAAAAAAAACAAAACATAAGAAATATATATAAAATCGAAAAATCTATTTAGCACTTCCCTATTGCTTTCGAATTCGAAAACTGCTATGGCATTAAACCATAGATGGGCAGAAAACACATCCGCGCATAAATCTCTATGCCCGCGAACAGAGGCACACGGACAGTGTAAACAACATCGTGTGTAGCTTCGTTCGGCTGACTGTATTTGAAAGTCGGGTCGACGCAGTCCGAGTTAAGGGAGTGGACGTCGAATGCGCATGCAACATTGTGGAACAGCGAAACGGTCGGTAGGACGCCGAAAATCCTATGGGGGGATGCAGATCGTGAGAAGACGAGGCTATTACTGAAAGGAAGCAAGAAGGAGCTCAGTATAGCTATTCATATCATTACGGGACACATAGGACTACGAGCTCACTTATGTAAAATCGGTGAGGCAAGTGATAGCATGTGTAGGGCATACGGGGAAGATGATGAGACGTTGGAGCATTTCCTTTGTCATTGCCCGGCTTTCGCGTCCAACAGATACCAGTACTTAGGTGGAGACACTATATCAGACATGAGCCAACTTAGGGGAGTGGTATTGAAAACAATTTTGTAAGTAACTTGAAATTCCTAACTTAAAATTTTCTTTTTAGATGTTACTTTACAGTTTTTAGAGTGCACAACAAGCCGATTACTGGCTTAGGTGTATGTCCATAGTGGCATGGGGCGGATTAATATCTGCACCCTCTTTTCAACCTAACCATTTGAAAGCCTATTCATTTAGTTAATGTTTGATGATACTCACACAAAAAACAATTTGGTCTATTCAACAGTGTTAGTGTACCCATCACTGTATTAAGGCGAGGCAGTCGAGTGTGAACATCATTATGGACAGTAATTTAGTAAGAAGAGGTCAGTATAGCTTTCGGTATTATTGCGGGGCACTTATACATGCGGGGAAGATGATGAGACGTTGGAGCATTTCCTATGTCATTACATTCACGTAAAATACATATATGAATAAATGTAAGAAAATTCCACTTTAGTCAAGGTCAGACTTGACTACGGCACCCATTAGAGAAGTGAGTAGGGACTTCGCATGATCTTTCGTCTTGTATTTAGGTACCAATTGTAATTGATTTACTATCATTGGAACTAAGACGTTGCATGCCAGACCTTGTTTTTACGCTCTAATCCGTAGGACATCGAGTACTTGGAACTTTCAATATCCTGATTCCTCTCGTTCCTTTCTGCATCAAGATTGTTTCCGCGCAATTGTATCTGTGTGGTTCCAGTCCCAACTAATATTTTCTAATCTCTTTTAGAGTTCTTTTTTCGTTTTTATACCCTATAAAGAAAGAGCTAACAATACAAAAAAAGATATTAGAACTGTGATCCCAGTATCAAAGAATGATTTAATTCATCAAAAATGCGAGGAAATAGAACAACTACGATTTTGACCTCAATAAAAAAATGAAAGAAGCAGCAGCAGCTTCTTTAACCGAACCATTCAGTTCTAGCCAGTTCTGACTTGACCGACAGAAAAAAAAAAAACATCTGGAGACACTATGTTACAACATTATTCGCGGATAATTGGAGATCCTCATATGAAATCTAGGAACTGCGTGGGGAACATATAACAAGAGGGGAAGTTACGTATGCCATCAATTCATTGAAGGATAAAAAAGCAGTGGGTCTCCCGACGCCGAACTACTTAATCTTTTAGATAAGAATAACATAAACATTTTGGTTAAACTATTTAACACTGGTCAATATCCAACAGTAAGGTTGACATCGACTTTTATCACTATACCCAAAAAGACGATTGCTAAGAAATGCCATGAATATAGGCTTATTAGCCTCATGAGCCATCCTTAGCATAAAATGCACAAAAGAATATACAAGAAATGTGAAGCAAGAATGGGCACGGCTTCATTTGGTTTGAAAACAGTTATGGGCACAAGAGAAGCACTATTCAAATATTAATACAAAAGTGTCGGGAAGTCCAAGTGGTAATTTTTTGCTTTTTGGATTACGAAAAGGCCTTTGATTCGACCCAACACGACAAACTAATGGTCATATTATACTCTATAGGAATCAATGGGAAGGAACTTCGCTGCATAAAAAATGTATACTGGAATCAGACAGCAAGAATTGATGTCGATGGGGTTATTATTTATTTTTTTTTTTATTTAAGTCTATAGATAATACATACCCTTACAGACTAATAACAATATATTTACAAATGTATTAACCTAAGAATTTAAAAATAATATATTTTTCCTTTTTAAACGAAGGTAATGAACTTCTGTCCCACCCATTTCGACGGAGACAAAATAATAGAAAGTGTTTTTGAACCGATTCTATCAAATCAGAATGAATATTGTAGTACGGAACCCATACCACTGCACCATACTCGAGATTACTTCTGACTAGCGACGTATATAAGTTTTTCGTCACAGAGAAATCGTAAAGTTCTTTACTCCAGCGTTTCATGAAGCCAAGAGCACTACGTGCTTTGTTTACAACCATTGAGATGTGTTGACGGAAGTTTAAGCGTTGGTCTAGAAGAAATCCAAGGTCTTTGAAGCTATAGACTACTTCAAATAGATTGGAACCCAAAAAGTAGCTAGTTTTAAGAGAGGGTGGTCCTCGAAAATGATATATGTTTGTATTTGGAAATATTAAGTTCCATAAAGTTCTGGTTGCACCATCCGTAAAGAGTACCAAGGACATACTGAAGATAACACAGTTCGTCAGAGTCTCTCGTTGATCTGAAGATCTTTACATCATCTGCATACATCAAAATATTCGAGTGCTTTAAAGTAATAGGGTGATCGTTTATGAAAAAAACAAAACAGCACAGGGCCAAGATGACTACCCTGTGGAACACCTGAAGGGACAACAATTGATTTGGAAACTGCAGTACCAAATTTAACTCTTTGAGTACATCCAGTCAAATAAAAAGATGGACTGAAGTAAAGATGAACTGAAACCAATAAGGTATATTTTTCTTAACAGAAGGTTGTGGTTGACTTTATCAAATGCTTTACTAATATCGGTATATATAGTATCCGTTTGGTAGCGTTCCCTAAAGCCATCGTTGAGTTTTCGCCAATCCCAGACACGTCTATAAAAGCTGAATTGTTGATTGTGTATGGACATGTTCCACATAAATCATAATAATTATCTGAGTAAGTAGTGCTAAAAAAGTCAGCAAAGATGTCGGCAATGCCTGAATCGTTATCAGCTACTTTAGCTTTATATCTAAGAAAGTTCGGTAAACTATTACAACGGCGCTTTGAATTCACAAATTTGTAGAAGGATTTAGGATTTGATTTCAATTGATTTCTAATTTTATTCAAATAACTACCATTTGTTTTCTTTATTATAATCGCATCTAGCTAAAGAATACATCGGAAAGTCAGACGTTGACCCTGAGCGTTTAAACCTTTTATATAATTTATTCTTCTTGTTCTTCAGCCTAGGAAGATTGGTTGTATTCCATGGAGGACCAGATGCTTTGCAAAAAGCAGTTTTAGGGACAGATTGAGAAATAAAGTCAAGTAGCAGAGTATAAAAAGTTGAAATCATTTCATCGATATATTTAGATCTGAAAATGTCATTCCAATGAACAGATGAGAGTAGTGAGTTCAGTTTGATATAATCAGTTTTAGCAAAACTGTACACTTTTTCAATTGCTACATCTCTTTTAACTTTAAGAGTGGAATATAAGTAATTTGAGAACCGGATCATTAGAACTTAAACATAACTCAGATGGTTGATTAACGAAAACAAGATCGAACAATTTAGAAAATGAATTGTTTATGTAATTAATTTGAAAAAGACCAAAATTTAACAATATGCTGATGCATTAATTAGAAATGCCATTCCTTTGTCTAAAGGAGTGAGAAAAGGCTGCATCCTATCTCCATTACTTATCAATGTATACTCCGAAAAATATTTTAAGAAGCTATTAAAGTTGAAAAATTGGGAATCAAATTAAATGGGATTTTATTAGCTAATATCCGATATGCTGATGATGCCACACTATAAACTAGTATCACTGCTGGTATGCAGAAACTGACGACAAAACTCATATGCTTCACTTAAGCATATATGGACTTACAATTCATATAAAAAAAGAAAAATATTATAATTGTCAGTACGAAGAATGTCCACCCAATATTTCACTTAAAGTATCTGATATTGAAATTGAGCGAGTGAAAGACTTTAAATACTTGGTAACTGTTATCACAGATCAGTGGGACATTTCAAACGAATCGAAAAATGGCAACAAACCCTTTCCCAAAAACATCAAAGTGCTCACCAGCCACGATATAACAGCAAAAACAAAAACTCGCTTTATAAAATGTTATGTAAGGTCCGTACAGAAGTTTGGACAATAAAGGCCAACGATGAACGTAGGTTGGAAGCATTTAAAATATGGATATGGCGTAAAATGCAAAAAATACCGTTGACGGACCGAGTTACCAATGATGAAGTGCTACAAAGGATCAGCACTAGTAGAGAACTTGTCGAAAATTAAAAGGAGGACAACGTTGTTCTTGGGACACATGTTGAGAAACAACAAAGATAAATTGTTACATCAAATCCGTAAAGGACGAATGGAGGCTAATTGCACCAGAGGTAGAATAGATTTCATGGCTGAAGACTATCCAACAATGGACAGGAATAAACTACCCTAATATAAGCAGCGAGTGGCGGGAAACTGTATTTACCAATATAATCAGCCCTATTCTAAATAATAATTCCCTGGGATTTTTCCCTACTCCCATTTCCCCTATTCTGAAAAATAATTTTGTGGGGGTTTTTTACCTACTCCCTTTTTCCTTATTCTAAACAAACTTCGAAAAAGGGATACATCTCTCGGGGAAAAAGTAGGAATTCTGAATCGAAATAAAAGTTAGAATGAGACGATAAAATTTCGGAAAAATTCCCCCAAACAAATCAAAGGGAGTTGGGATAAAAAGTTATGAATTTAATTGTTTTTATAAAAAAGTATACCGCTTCTTACTATTTACGAACAATTTATTATGTACGGAAACAATTTTCCACTTTTTCGTCAAAAACTAGTAAACATTTTGCTAGGTTCTCCCGGTTTAACTATGTCATGTACCCAACAATTAAAGACGAAAATTCTAGAAATGGTATATGAATATGCATTGGTAGCAAAATATGAGTTGGATACTAAAAGGAAGCTTAGCTCCGAGCTACCGGGCGCGTCCACAGGTTGCGGAGTAGCTGCAACGGCAGTCGCGGACAATCAACGGTATCGAGCGGAGTCTCAGTAAGAGGCCGGGCCGCAACGGCTTTTGACAAATACTGAGTGTATGAGTATGATGCTCGATATGACAAGGCGAGTTATTGGCGCCTTTAAATAACCAATCACCAGCATGTTCCCGCGCCGATCGGTCCTTTGGACCGGAACGAGCTTTTCGAGGATCGCCACCTCCACATGACAATGTGGCTACAACAACAACGTGGAAGTGAATTTTGTCAGTGAGATTGAGTGCCTGGTTGTGTTGTTGCATGATAAACTGACCTTTGACCGTCATGTAGACTTGGCTGTTCCCAAGGTTAACATGTACTTAAAAACTTAAACAGTACTAATTTTTTTAGCCGCTCTATGTCCGACTCCAACTCACAAGGACACTTATTATGCCCATTGTGCTTTATTGCCTTGAAGTTAAATCTGGACGACGTTATTTAGCGTGAATGCACTTCGGTAAGCGGGCAACTGTTGCTAGTTTTGTCTTCAACCTTAATCGTTAGGCACATGTCACACCATATGTTGTTAAATTTCTTGGTTGTACCTTTCCCGCAAATGTTTCAAGTCACGGTTGCTTCTATTTTTTTAAGCTCTTTAAGAACCGTTGTCCAATTTTTCTTGTTGCCACTTTTGAGTTTGCTCACTCCGCTGGGAGAAATCAATTGGTCATTCCTAGGTTATCGCGACAGATAGGTAAATCTTTTGTGGTAAGGACAGCCAGGCTAAATAATCCTTTGCCAATGGAGTTAAAGAATTTCAGTATTTCACGGGCATCTTAAAACTTTAAGTTCCAACTACATGTGAATTAATTACTTATTCCTGGGTTTGAGGAAGTTTGGCATTACATCGTCTACGTGTCTAAGCTCCTACAACATTCAATTACATTTTTCTTTTCCTCCATTTGTTTTTGTGCACTTTACGAAGAACTGAGTTTTTGTTTTCTTTTGCTAATTTATTTTTTTTTGTTTTTTGAGTAGTTATAGGGTAGCAATCACATTTTTGCGGGTGAAAATTTATTTTTTTTAAGGTTATTTAAAGACATATGGTTTTTTTTGGAGTAATGATTGCCATGCAGTTCTCATTTTTTCGTTTCAATATTTTTCTAGTTTATTTTATGCCTCATGCTTTTTTTTATTTTTAACTTTAAGTCACATATCTTCATTAGTGAGTAGTCCGATTCTACTCGGAGTTTAATCCAATAAACGCATAGTGTAATTACTTAATGGGCCTGATGGCTATGCATTACATGTTTTGAATAAATGAAAGGAAATGTTGTAGCAGTGTGGTATACATTGAGGCGGTAGCCCTTGCCGATGAAGAACTCCATCGGGTCAATCCGGTACGTACAACCGGCTGCCAATGGGAAATGAAGTCACTTTAATCAGAGTTTCGAAAATTGCTTCTTAACCATTGAAAGTTGTTATCATTGTAAACCAAACCTTTATTGCACTTTAGGTCCTTGAATGATTTGAAAAGGATATATGGAGGGCACTGTAGCGCAGAAGTTAGTGTGTTCGCCTATGACGCTGAACGGCTGGTTTCGAATCCTGACGAGAACATCAGAAAAAAATTCAGCAGCGGTTAACCTCCCAATGCTGTCGACAATTGTGAAATACTATGCCATGAAAAAACTTCTACCGAAGGAGTTGTAGCACTGCGGCACGCCGTTCGGACTCGGCTATAAAAGGAGGCCTCTAAGCGGCAGAAGTAAGCGTGTTCGTCAATGACGCTGAACGCCTGGGTTCGAATCCTGGCGAGACCATCAGAAAAAAATTCAGCAGCGGTTAACCTCCCAATGCTTTCGACATTTGTGAAATACTATGCCATGTAAAAACTTCTCCACAAAGAGTTGTCGCTCTGCTGCACGCCGTTCGGACTCGGCCCCTTATCATTCAGCTTAAACTTGAATCGGACAGCGTTCATTGATATGTGAGAAGTTTGCCCCTACCTGTTCCTTAATGGAATGTTCATGGGCAAATTTGCATTTGCATATGCAATACTTACAAATCCAATGGGTAAAATAATAGCACAACATATTTTCCAGAGTATTGGGATAAGGACAATTTTACTATTTCCTTGTTAACGACAGCAGTACCTTCGAAATGTGGAGCCGGTTTCGAAACTGAAATGTGTTATACAAAAATTAACCAGGTCAATAAATATTTGTCGAATGTTTTACTTACTCACGGCTTTTGTGGTTTGTAATGTATGATCGCCCTTAGGGCCTTCTGCAGGATATACCGAGCCACCAGCAAACGAATAACAAGAGTCCTCATCCACTGTAGACAATGATGTGGTGCAAATAAAATACACACTCATCAGTATTAGGAAGGAACAATGCCAGTTTGCCATTCTGACTCTAAATTTCAAAACAAAAAGCAAAGGTTGAAGCAATTAAAAAAAATAAAAACGCCCACTGCCAATGTGAGTGCTCTAGAACAATGAGGGGAACAATTTTTAGCCACGCGTACAATTTGAATTTTTGTTCGTAATTTCCCTTCGATAAGGGAAGGCGGGCTAGTAGAAAGCAATACAACTCTTTTACGTGGGTTTCCACAAATGCGCTTTCCAATGCGAGAGTCATTTACTTTATTTCATATATGGCAAATAGAGAGCAGACTATCAGTCTATCTGTTGTTATCAAATAATTTAGCTTTTGTTGTCTTTCTTATCATTCACGACCGCAAAGAAGACCGGCGAACCGACAATAAAACAGGTGTAAGTTTTAAAACACTTTCAGTTGCCATTAATAATGCAATACAAGACGAATAGCATTTTAATTTTACTTACATGCTAAAAATAATAATTATAATACTTTGTGTCAACTATTGTTAATAGCCGCTTAATCAAGTGATTAGTGTATGTTTATTTGAGCCTTTTTCTATTCCGATAACATGAGTAAATGATTATCGATATGATACCGCTAAATTAGAGCAGGGACAAGCTCGATTTATAATAAGTCGATTATTCGACTTTTAGTAAAAAAACAGTTATGGGCAGTTTATACGGCACAACATGATCGTACTCACCGTGTGTACGTGTTGATTAGAGCCTAGTACTGACTTCGATCTTTTACACGAACAACTTCAAAACGCACTATAAAAAAATGGTGACGAAGATAATGCGAACACTTTCCGTACAAGTGGTACTGAGTTCTATGAGCAAAATAGTAACGACATGTCGCTGCATCAGGATAAATTTCGCACAATTTTATTTGCAAATGTAATAAAATGCTCACGAAATGGGGCGATTCAACTCTGCATCAATATTGTTGTCTTTGTTGTGTGTTGTTGTTTGACTTTTATTTGTGTTTTGACAAACAAAAGAGTGCATCGGGTTTCGCAATAATTTAATAGGCATTTTCGCTGTGAATGGAGTCAGTACTAGACTTAAGGCCTAAACAAAAATGGAGTCAGTACTAGACTTAAGGCCTAATGCAAAATTCACCTCTGTAAACAATTGTTAAAAAAGCAACTCGCAGAAGTTTGACGACGGGGAGAAAAAAGTGCGTTGGCTACTCAGGCCATCGGCAAAATTTTATTTATTTTTTTTTTTTTAATTATCAAAGTTATTTAAAAATTCTAATCAATACGATTAATTTGTCGCGATATTTAGGAAGATTATAGACAACATGCGGATGTAAATATTGCAAAATAATTAAAGGTGGTTTCACGACGTTTTGCCAACACACCCAAAGAAATTTGTGTGTGTGTGTATACGTGTGCGCACATGAGCAGAGAATAAGCGAGAAAGAAGATAACAACAAAGAGAATGGAAACAAAAATCTTACATCTTAATACCGTCAACCCTGGCCGGCTGTTAATAGCTGTTCGTGTGAGAACATCTTTTTTAATCGGCCTTGTCTCTAACCGAACGTTTTTATGATGATTTTTTCAAAAAAAATTGACGATTTTGATATTTATTGTTCTATCATCAAAGTCGTCAATCAATGAGTCGGCAGTTAATCTACCCAAATCGAAGAGAGAAAGGCTACTGAGGAATCACAATGATCCGCATTGACCTTCGCCGGATACTAAGCCATCTAACGTCTGGTGTAACCTAAACATGAATGGACAACGCCACCGCACTAGGCTCATTGATTATTTTGGGCCTGAATTGGAAGATATGAACTTGGACGACATGTGGTGTCAACAAGATGGTTCCACGCATCATACGGTATTATCCCTGAAATAATTACCAGGTAGTGTACCGTAAACAGATGAACTTTTTCTTGCGAAGTGCATTGTCTGTCGATAAGCTTTGGTTGTATGTGTGTATTATATTGTAGTTAAGAACCATACCACACACAAGCAACGAAAAATGGCACGAATTAGTTGCATACACAAAATCAGAGTTACACTATTCACCGATTTTAACAGATAGTGCACTCAATATTTTGTTGTTGGGCAACTGCCGTTACCTGTAAACTATCTGGAAAAATCAGTTATTAGTGCAGTTCTGATTTTGTGTATGGAACTAGTAGGCGCCATTTTTCGTTGTTTGTGTGCGTTATGGTTCTTAACTATAATACACAAACAACCAAAATTAGTTGTCAGATAGCGCTCTCATTCTCCGCTCATGTACGCTCATGTACGCACACGTATACACACACGCACACAAATTTCTTTATGTGTGTTGGCAAAACGTCGATCAGCTTGATGGCAAGATAGCATATTGCACCATATGATTTGTGGTTATTGTACAAATGAGACCACTTTTAATTGTTTCGCCATGGTCATTCATGAACCTTTTTCGCCAGCAGAAGAGAACAAGCTAAATTTTGAGTTTTGTAACTGAGAGCCCGAAAATTTTTAATGGAGGTTTTTTTCCAGCAAATTTTCCAGAAATTTGCAGCACCGAACAGCTGCTCTTTTCAAACCAGCTGTTTAATTCAAAAAATAGCAAAAGAGAGTAAAGGCTGTCCCTTCTATTTTTACTGGAAAAGTACGCGAACAGACCTAATAAAAGACATCAACATTGGATAATTGGTAACCCTTTTAGAAGGCGCCCAACAGCTGATTGCTTTCATACATTAGTTTGCAACATGTTTTAAAATAAACACTTCGCTATGTTTGTAGTTTCTTAACATTTTGGCCAATATTAAAAGTCGGAATAAAGGACGGAAACGAAATAACCAACTAAAATACAGAAATAAAACTGTTGAAATACCTAGGCGTTTGTGACAATTGTTCAGTGTTCGAATATAGTGGTATGTATCGATGTTTTCTCCATCAAGTTGCGAAAATAATAATGACGTAGGTGCCGTCATGCCTACCTTCAAACTAGTGTGTGCAAACGCAAAGTACATCATCGGCAAGCGAACATACGCTTATATATCTATAGATTTGAATATTTTCGACTGCTATAGTATGTACGAGTATTTGTGGCTCCAATGGCATTCCTAAATATTTAAATATTCACTGTGTTTAGAATAAACTCAATTCCCTTGCTTGCACACCTATCAATCTTTACAGATAGATACACGTTACGCCCATCATCTACACTTTTTAAACACTAGCCCGATAAACGGAAAAAGATGTCCATGCCAATGAGTAATTTGGAAAAAGGCGGTTATGTGCCTCCTGGCTACAACCAAAATGCTCCATCTGCACCAGGACCGCCTGGAAATTATGTAAGTATCTCTTAATCTCTTAATTTTTATTATTAGCAAAAACGACACGCTCCGCCAAAACGATGAAGATTTGAATACGCCCCAAATATTCAGATACACAACCTTATATGGGCTATGTTTAATACACACACACACACACACACACACACACACACACACACACACACACACACATATATATATATATATATATATATATATATATATATATATATATATATATATATATATATATATATATATATATATATATATATATATTAGTTGTGTGACCATTTGACCATGTTTATACATCAGTTGATAAAGGCCACTAAATCGTACCAAATTCAATAGTCTGTCAATTCTCCAGACGAAATAAGTTGTAAAATCCCAGAAATGTATTGAATAATTGAGCACAACATACACAATGCAGCACTTTCTAGCATAGTGCTGTATCTGTACTTTAATTGGTCCTCACAAATAAAGCATAGAGCTTTACGAATTCATTTTGCCACCGCAAAACGAAAACAATATTTATAATTAAACACATTTTTAAAAGCGAAGTAGAGCAGAAACCAGTTGCCAGAAGTTAAAATCATGAAATAAAAGTTCGTATAAAGTTGGATATTTTTGTCAGTTTCATTCAATATCAGCGTTTTGAACGTTCAGCTATTAAGTAAATTGTAAAAAATTATTCAATTCAAAACTAAAATGTCAATTTTTATAATAAATTTGCCCGTTGGCAACTCAACTGAAGTTGGGTTGCAATCCACAGTAGACCCATAAATATGGGATATTGATTAGAGATAAAGAAGATATACATACAAGATACAAAGTAACTTAATTAACATTAAATTATGAAATCATATTACAAAGTTATATTGGTATGTTGGCTGCTTGACACTGTTGGGGTTCAAGACCCAGGAACCCTGCGACTAAGATGAGGTGCGTCCACAGGGATCTGGGTCTGAGTTTGGCTGGGCAGTTAAATAGGTGACGTGTATCGTGCGACCCCTGGTTACAATCAGGACATACATCTTACACGTCGGTATCAATCCTTGCTCTGTAGGAGTTGAGGCGTCTGCATCTGTCGGAACGTAATTGAGCCAGAACTCTGGTTTGCCGGGGGAGGTCAATTTCTTCAGGTGCAATGGAAGGCGGTCGTTCTCCAATCGTTCTCGCATCTGCTACCGTGTCTGCATGAACGTTGTCTAGACCTGGGGCCGAATTACCTCATACGTAAACGAGTAAAATTGTTCGAAAATTTTTGCTTTGGCGTTACCGCATTCGTTAACGAATAAGCACTTTCGACATTCGAGATTATGAAATTCATTAGCGAGAGCAAAATCGAGTATTAGCTGTTCCAAATCCACTCGTGAGCTCAGGATTAATCAAGTGTTACTTGATATAAATAGTTAAAATAAAAGTAAAAATGTAAGTTTTTGAGTGTTATTATGATATGAAATAAATAATTACATACTTTTTCGTAATTAGGAATAATTTATGCTAAATAAATGGGCTACAAAAGCTCAAATCAATCAAAGTAAAATTAATTTAGTATCGTTAAAACATGTTGGCCGCTGTTTTGGAACCGTGGGCAAGCATATATTTAGGTCGCAGGCCATGGACGTACCAATAAGACTCAGCACCATCACAACAAGACTCGACACCGTGCTTTAGCACGTCTAAACCAAAAAGGGCAAAAAATCATGCTCCGTACTTCACTTGGTCCACAGAGTGGCTGTCCAATTCGCCACATGCCAATCCAACAGACTTTTTTATTAAGGCCACTTTTGAGAGCAAGGTAAGGACTAAAAAAAATAAATAATCTAAATGTTTTATTTAGATTATTTATTAACGCTTTATTCGGCAGTGACATTGAATCACTTTTATCTATCATTTCTCTGCGAATACGCACAAAGTTATTGTCCTCTTCAGAATCGGAGGACGACAAGCACAACAAAAGCAATGTTAGCATCATTTTTTTTATTTATAAATTCACGTTTGTTTCCAAAAATTTTAATAGATTCATACTTTTTACAAACGCCGGGTAGATGTTAATTGTCATCTGTGTATTTGTGTTGTTTGTTTTGCACAAACATATGTCCAAATCAACTCTGATGCAAAAAATAATCGAAAGTCATTTGAAAAATTTCGATACGACATCTTTCGATACGTGACGAAATCTCATTCGATACAAAAGCGTACTCGATCACGTATGCGGTAATTCGGCCCCTGCTCGATATGCCGCTTAATCTAGAGGTTCTATCTTGTAGCGCTGAACCTCACGATCTAGATCATGTAGATCTACCTTAAGGCTTCTGGGCGGTGGATATCTATCCACAAGATGATGATTTGGATGGTCTCTGCGATAACAGCCCAAAATGTATTGCTTAGACAGCATGTAGTCATGTCTTCGCACTGGTAGGATCTTTGTCTCCTGATGGAGGTGGTCCACATGAGAACTGAGGAGACAGCCCGTCGCAGTTCGGAGGGCGGCATACTGACAGATCTGAATATTATTCCACTGCGTGTCACAAAGTTGACGAGACTACACTGGCGCTGCCTAACTTACCAAAGACTGGCCAATTGCTTTGTGCGTGGTCAACAATGGTTCTTTGTCTGCACCCCAATTGCTGCCAGCGAGTGACTTGAGGACCTTGTTTCTACTTTTGACTTTATCGCAAATTGCTGTGGCATGTGGACAGAATGTGTAAAAGCTGTCAAATGTGACGCCAAGTACTTTGGGACACTTGGTGGTCGGAATCATTTCTCCATCGACCATCACAGTCAGCTCAGTATTCACCCCACGCGTATTTTTAGTGAATACTTTGGCTGAAGATTTGGTGATTTTTCGCAGCGAAATATGAGACAAGTTCGTTGAGGTAGACGTTCAACCTATCGCAGATTGTAACAATGGGTGGGGGGCCTGATGCCATGATCGTACAATCGTCCGCATATGATACGATCTCTATGCCGTCGGAAGGGGGCGGAATGGAGGATAGGTTGAGGTTAAACAGTGCCGGATATATCACTCTACCTTGGGGTGATATCGCCCTGTTTCACTCTACGGTGTTTCGACTTCTTATCCCTAAATTCCACAAATGACTGGCGGCCACACAGATAATTCGCGACCCAGCGTTTCAGCCCTAGCTGGAGGGACATGTTGGCGATGTCCTCAAATAATTTGGCATGGCTGACCGTGTCGAATGCCTTCGATAGGTCCAGTGCCACGAGGACCGTCCTATCACTTGGCCTGGGCTGATTTAGGCCACGCCAAATGTGTGCGGTGATGGCATACAAAGCTGTTGTTGTGCTACACAGTCTTCGAAATCTATGATGATGCTCGGCGAATGGAAATTTTCCTACGAAGCTCGGAAGGAGTAATGCCTCAAGCGTCTTTGCTACCCAAACTTTGGTCCTTTCCAGGCTTCAGTAGCGGGATCACTCTGCCCATTTTCCAGATATCGGGAACTATAAGAGTGTTCAAAGACAGGTTGATGACAGTAGTAAGGTACTCAACTCCAGGTAAATCCAGATTCTTCAACATCAATGTAGAGATTCCGTCGGGGCCCAACGCCTTAGATGATTTGGAGCCACGGATGACATTCGTAACTTCGCCCACGGTAAATTGTGATGGCTGTACATCGGCTCGGAGACCACGGATACGGCGAATGGCTCTCCTCCTTGCTCCGTCACTCTCGGGATGCACAATAAATTGACGGTTGAACAACCTGGCGCATCTCTTCGGAAGTCCTGTCATCCCGTCTACCGGGGTTCCAGAGTGACTTAACAGTAGACCACAGCTTGCCCAAACCGGTGCCTAAGTTACATTGCTCCAAGTGTTCCAGCCACAAACTCCGCCTATGTTCGTTGACTACCCTGTTTATTTGCAGATTCAGCTCGCTGATTCTGGGCTGGGTGAGTTGTGGTCTATACAACGAATCCCATCACGCTCGTCTGCGAGTACCACTGCCTGCGCCGGGATATTGGACCGCACTTGGGATATTCGACCGGCTGGTATAAAGCGAGCGACTGCTGCGTTAATGATGTCTCGAAATTTCCTCTCGGCAACTAGCACATTTGAGGGGGGTGGCAGTTCACTGAAGCGGCGATTGTATACTCTCTGAAGCCAGCCCAATCGGCCAATTTCTGATTGATAAATGTCCGGCGCACAGAGGTTATAAGAATTATGGGGAGGTGATCTGACCCCAAAGAGATGACGACTTGTCAGATTACGTCATTCAGGAGATCAGGGGATGCAATGGAAATGTCTGGCGAGCTGCCGCACCTCCTCGTAATCCTAGTGGGGGCATGCTCATTCACCGTTCAAAACGTGGAGTTTTCAATCTGCTCTGCCAAAGCCATGCAACGCTGGTCGTTACCTAGGGAACATTGCCATGATATGTGATGGGCATTAAAGTCCCCTAGAACCAGACGATTATGGCCAGATAGTAACCCACTAATGTCGGAGTTGTAAGCTTGGCCATTAATTGGGCAATATTTTGTAAATACTTTCAATCGGCGAACCTATAAAGCATACATTTATATTCATATTTGACGATCTAGCCATGTCCGTTTATCTGTCGAAAATCACTGTACCGAGTAACGAACCCCATATCTACCAGTAGATTAAGGTTTGAAGCCGGTATCGGGTTTTGAGCCATAAAGAAGGAAGGCAGCTAGTTTCTTAATAATAATAGGCAGGCAACTACTGATTCTTCAGTGCTTACCAAAGGAAGTAGAATACGTCCCCACACCATGCAAGTGCAAATTCGGCCCATTATCATTCCATTAAGGAACAGTGGCAAACTTCTCACATACCAATGAGTGCTGTCCAATCAATAATAAGGGACCTCCATTTTATAGCCGAGTCTGAACGGCGTCCCGAAGTGTGACACCTCTTTGGTGAGAAGTTTTTGCTTTTAAACGCTTTTAATTAACGTTTTAGTAGAATTTTGGAAAATTATTAACAAATTATAATATAAAATGTCTTTATAAATTTTTCATTTATTACGGTATTAAGCTTTATAATTTATTTACACAGTTTTTAAATGACAAACAAGTATTATATTAGTCATTTGATTTCAATAGATGACTTATTGCATGACTGATGGACAGAGATGGCCTGTCAGAAACAGTGACGTATATGACATACATTTCCGACGTATATAACATACGTCGAAAACGTCGTAAACCTAGCCAAAAAACTAGGTTTCTGACAGAAAAAAAATTCGAACGAAAATTTGTCGAATTTTTGATCTGATTAACTAAAAATTTTGGCATAAGTATTAACACTCCATGTACCGTTTCACTTGACACTTCCTCAGATGTCATGCATTTTTAACATATGTCGTTTACAACAGCTTTCAAAAAGCAAATTAAAACGGGAGAAGCAAATAATTTTGCAAAAGGATACAAAATAATTGCAATTTCTAAATATAATTGATGAAAACTAATAATTTATTGATTTTGTGCTTCACAAAAAAATCCTTAAACGTTACTTTATAAATTGACTTGAAATTTGCGTATATCCAATTTATTGTGTGAAAAATGTAAATGCAAAAATTAAAAAAAAAACTTAATATTTCTTTTATTGCGAAATTTTTTTACATATAAACTCTTCTATATACAACAAATAAGTGACAATAATATTTGTTAAAAATCAAACTTTTACACTGAGTTATTAAGGTTTATGACGTTTGCGACTTTTTCTACGTTTTATACAAGTATACGACGTTTTCGACTTTTACAACTTTTTGACAGTCGGAAACCTAAAAAATCGTCTTACGGACCATCTCTGCTGATGGATCTTCTTTGATGGATTGTTTCGTATCATCATGAGTTGTTCGCATATAAAGTTAATTTATAAAATTTTTATGAACTTCTTTTTGCAAGACACTTACTAATGCTAGATAAGACTAGAAGAAGAGAGTTGCTTTTGAATAGAGGTGATTTGTATCCCACCATAAAAACTCTTGACTATAGTCTCTCAATAAATTAGAATATTTAGGCTCCTGAGAGCGATCTCTTCTGCCACCTCACATAATATCTGGTCCAGATACGCCCATGAATAAATATAACCCCCCTATATGAACATATTCTGTTTGGTTTAAATTCCTGAGGCTCCAGAAACCAGCGAGTCGCTGAACAACACACCTTCGTTAAGAAGTTTTACTCGGTTTAAGAGTACTCTGTTTTTAATTACAGGTCATTTTTGGTATCAACATAATCTTATCTTCATATTAGCCCTCAAAGTTAGTTCTGAAAATGCAATTATTCAACTTCCCATATATTTGGTGATCGAACGATATTACACAAAAAGCAATTCTTAGGTTAGATATAAGTGGCAGCCTGACATCAGACTCACCTATGCGTTATCGTTATCCATTGTGATACCACAGGAACAGGAGAAGGAAGATGCCTTCTAGTTCCTACCGTTGAACCATCCAGATCGCTTTAAAAAACCAAAAGACTTGCAACTGTTCACATCCGCTCAATCAGACAGGTTCTGTGGGTCGTCGCCTGGTCCAATATTCGTACTCGCATAAATTGTCGCAGAACTGAAGCTACACAATTTGAAAAATGTCATAAATTAGTATAAATTTAGGTCGACCGTCAAAATATTAGACTCAAATGAAAAGTCTTTGAAAGTAAAGCGGGAATATAATATTCAAATTTCATAAATATATAGTGTTATTTGGTCGACTGGGACAATATAGGACTCAAAGTAAAGGACTTTGGAAGTAAAGTACGAAGTTTATATTCAAATTTGAGGACAGAAAAAAAATTCCCAAAATGGAATTATTGGTCGATTGTGAAACATAGGACTTAAGTTAAACGTCTTTGAGAGAAAAGTACGGATTTGATATAATTGGGGCAAAGGAAGGGCTTTTGGGGGGATACATTTCCTCGTATTTGAAAGTAGAAACTAAATTCGATGAACAAATTAACGAGACAACCGCATGGTATGAAAATCTCAAAAAAAAATCACTAATTGTATTTGCCAGCTATGCCCAGTTTTCGCTGGAGCAAGAGCAGAATTTTTACAATGCGGAGCGGAACGGGTTCGATATCAATCCCGCTCCGGCCACAACAGTCCGCTCCGAATCCACGATGACAAGTACTATTAAAGCAAATAAAATAACTATTTTTGAACGCAAGAAGTTTATTCGAGAAATCGCTATACAGCTATATCATATTGAGTTCCGATCTAGACCACATCGTACAAGGGTCAAAAACAACACACACAGTTTAAAATTTTGTTGATGTCGGATATTAAGTACAATTTGGGTGCATTCTTTCGACTTTAAATCGCAGACCGGTTCTTACAGCAGCTATATAAAAAAATCCTATCTGGACAATATTCCGAAAGTGTGTTGAAACCCCCAACAGAAATTTTTGCTTTAAATTTCAGCGAAATCAAATATGAGCACAAGACCCTATATTGGGAGATCGGTCTATATGGCAGTTTTTTCCAAACATGATCCGATGTGGGCCACATTAGTTTCGGATGTCAGAAGGCTTAATAAAACGCACCATGGTTGAATTATTTAAAGGTTATCTCATTTGTACAACAACATAAAAACCATATGGTAAAATCGCCGTCTTGTCATCAAGCTGATCGACGTTTTGTCAGTATACACAACGAAATGTGTGTGCGTACATGAGCAGCGAATATGCGAGAAAGAAGATAACAACAAAGAGAATGCAAACAAAAATCTGACATCTTAATACCGTCAAACCTGGGCGGCTGTTAACAAATGTTCGCGTGAGACAACCTTTTTAAATCCGTCTTGACAACGCATTGTTCCAAAATTCAGTGGAATCGGATAATAAATGCGACTTTTATGAGCTTCAGACCCTAAATCTGCAGATCGGTCTATATTTCAGCTCTATCCAAATATGGTCGGATACGAAC
Organism: Stomoxys calcitrans; assembly: GCF_963082655.1. NCBI lineage: Eukaryota > Metazoa > Arthropoda > Insecta > Diptera > Muscidae > Stomoxys > Stomoxys calcitrans. The sequence continues at coordinate 154,677,575 of NC_081552.1, forward strand.
GAAACGTCACAAATTGAAGGTGTGTAATATGACTCTCTGCACTCAACCAAATTTGTTATTCAAAACAGCAAAAATGTTTGCTAAAACAGCAGTTTTTGTCTGCTGATTTTGGGAAAGCAGACACTACTGCTGTTTCAGCAAACGTAGGGCTGCTGCTATTTCAAATACCAAAATCTGCTGTTTTGAGTTCACAAATTTGCTGAAAAAATTGTATTCTACTTTTCATGGTTGCCTGTTATTTGTTTAGGCATTTTTTAGACTTTTTTTGAAATTTTGTTGGAAGAGATGATTTTAACTTGTGGAATATTACTGTAAAGAAGCTACCCTATCCATCCATTTGTATACACTTCGAAATGTGGCAGAGCTAGCTCGCATTTTTTGTTATTGCTCTACTAATGTGCACATGACTGGCATGGCCTTATATACCTATCTTATATACCCTCCACCATGGATCGCATTTTTCGAGTTCTATGCGCGGTATCTCTTTTTCGGCAAACAAAGAATATTGAATAAAAACTGTTATGCTATTAGAGCTATATCAAGTTATACTCCGATTCGGACATAAATGAATGCAGAACATTGTAGAATTCATTATGTAATATTTCAGTTCATTCGGTTAAGAATTGCGCCTTGTAGGGGTGCAAGAAGCAAAATCGGGAGATAGGTTTATATGGGAGCTGCATCATGCTATTGATCGATTCACATCATATTAGACACGTATGTTGAAAGTCATGAGAGAAGCCGTTGTACAAAATTTCTGCCAAATCGGATGCGAATTGCGACCTCTAGAGGCTCAAGAAGTCAAGATCCCAGATAGATTTATATGGCAGCTATATCAGTTTATATACCGATTATAATAAAAAGTATTTGTGCAAAATTTCAAGCGGCTAGCTTTACTCCTTCGAAAGTTAGCGTGCTTTCGACAGACAGACGGACGGACATGACTAGATCGACTTAAAATGACATGACGATCATGAATGGGGTCTATGGGGTCTGAGAAGCATATTTCGAGGTGTTACAAACAGAATGACGAAATTAGTATAAACCCCATCCTATGGTGGAGGGTATAAAAAGGTTATGGAAAGTATACATTCAGAGGTGATTATAAACATCCACTGAGACACACCATTACAGGGTATTATAACATAGTGAATTTGTTTGTAACACTAGAAAGGAGGAGAGATAGACCCATTGATAAGTATACCGATCGACTCACAATCACTTTCTGAATCGATTTAGCTATGTCCGCCTGTCTGTCTGTCCATGTTAATTTGTGTACAAACTACAGGTCGCAATTTTCATCCGATCGTCTTCAAATGTTTTTCGACCTAGAGACGAAGCCTATTGAAATTTGGAAAAAACGTTTCAGATTTAGATATAGCTCCCGTATATATGTTCCTCCGATTTGTAGTAATATTGCAATAAAATTGTCATTTGTTAACCGATTCGCTCGAAAATTGGCAGGAAGGATTTTCTTATGATTCTTACGACATTACTGCCGAATTTCATAGAAATCGGTTCATTTTTAGATATATGTTCGTACAATTTTGAGAAATATTGCAATAAAGTGCTTATTTGTTAACCGATTCTCTAGAAATTCGGCAGGAATTACTGGTGAGTTTCATAGAAATTAGTCTTGGTTTAGATATAGTTGTGATTAATAAATATCGCCCGATTTTCACTTCTATTGTCACTGCAAACGCATTTATTGACCAATCTGGGCAAAATTTTGTACAGCGCTTCCCCCGATAACCAGTTTGCTAGAAATCAGATTTAGATATAGCTCCCATATATATGTTCGCCCGATTATGAAAAATATTGCAATAAAATGCTCATTCGGTAACCGATTCTCTCAAAATTTGACAAAAACGATTTTCTTATGTTTTTTAATATTGCTGGTGAATTTCATAGAAATCGGTTCAGATTTGTTTATAGTTGCCATATAGGAATTTCGGTCGATTTTCATTTCTAAGGTCACGCAAGCGCATTATTGACCAATTTTGCCAAAATTGTGCATAACTCTTTTCTCGATGCCTACCACAATATCTTAGTAATGTAGCTCCCATATACATGTTCGTCCGATTTTGGCAAATTTGTAATAATGTTGTCATATATTAACCGTATTTATTACAGTTTGAACACATTTATTCGAAATTTAATACGGTTTGTTTAATAACCATCGGCACCACCCGACTTTTGCCTTTCCTTACTGGTTTCTTCTAACATCCCCTTCACACACTACATGAACGTCACACACAACCAAAACTTATTGACAGATAGTGCATTCGCGAGAAAAATTGTACTCAGCTGTTAACGGTACACTACTTGGTAATTATGCCATGGTAGTAGCCTTAGTTTTGCCCATGACATAATTACCAGGTAGTGTACCGTTAACAGCTGAGTACAATTTTTTCTCGCGAATGCACTATCTGTCAATAGGTTTTGGTTGTGTGTGACGTTCATGTAGTGTGGCTATCGCTGAAAATGAATGCTGCTAAATATGAAGGGGATGTTAGAAGAAACCAGTAAGGAAAGGCAAAAGTCGGATGGTGCCGATGGTTATTAGAAAACTCAACAACGTGCGAATGTTCACACCCGCTAAAGAGGAAAATGAATGCTGCTAAATATGAAGGGGATGTTAGAAGAAACCAGTAAGGAAAGGCAAAAATCGGGTGGTGCCGATGGTTATTAAACATGGGTTATTAAACAAACCGTATGAAATTTCGAATAAATGTGACGTGTCATGACGGGCACAATGACTGAGACGACTGTTCTAGCCGGCGACAGCAAAACGGTAGACCTCTTCAAGACTAGATTTGGCCACATAATTTTAGAATGTTCACAACAATTGCAACACAGTGTCCGTAGGAGCCGCATGACCAAAGTGAAAGCTCCCTTAACCTCACACCAGTGGTCGCAACAATTAGTCTAGCCACAATGTCCAGAGGCAGTAGGTGCAGCATTAAATTCAGTGCATCAGATGGTGTCGTCTTCAGTGCGGCTGTAAAGGATCTGGCTGAGTATTGAACAGCAGGTGAATTTTTGGTACGCCGTCCACCAGATTACAACTCCATCTATCAACTGGGTGTAAACCAGGCATGCACGTGGTGAACACCCCAACTTTTGCCAATGGCTCCCTTGCAGACGTATAGGGCAAGAGTTGCCTTTCTTGCCCTTTCCAAAATGTTTGATTTAAAGTTCAATTTCGTGTCCAGCAAAAAACCCAGGTATTTTTCGCTTTTAGTAAATGGAACATTCTCTCCTTCCATGGAGACAGGTTCCACTGTAGGTAACTTGTATTTCCTGCTGAAAAGAACCTCTTCTGTCTTGCAAGGACAGCATTTCGCTGTCAAATGTAGAGCGTCCTGAAGTATATCTCTAATATCTCTAGAGGAGACAGTACACCTCCTTGAGATGTGCCTATACTGACCCATCTTTTGAGATCTACAGATCCCAGGCCTTCCGTAATGCATCTTTTAATAAGTAAGTTATTAATAAACTTTCTTACGATAGTGTTGATGCCTAGAAACTCTACCTCCTTCATGATTGACGTCGGTTTTACATTATTGAAAGCACCTACAATGTCAAGAAATTGTGTATTCCTTGGGAGTGGGAGAACCTTCTATGTAGGCGACTAGGTCGTGAAGGACTGTTTCAGTGGAATTGTTGTTGTTGTTGTAGCAGTGTGTTGCCGCCTCCGTGTGGCAGCCCTAGCCGATGGAGAACCCTAACGGGTCAATCGGGTACGTACAATCGGCTGCCATGGAATTGTCCTTACTATATGCATGTTGCTTCCGAGACAGGCGATCTCCAAGGATCCTTGACTTTAGATATGTTTCTATCAACATATCAAGAGTCTTTAGCATGAAGGACGATGCTTTCATACCTGCTTTTGGAATGAAAATGGTCTTTGTGTCCCTCCTTCCCACAGGTATATACGACATGCTGATACATGCAGAGTATATCTGCCTAAGTCAAGGAGGCAGTCTGTCGGACACAGTTTGTAATTCAACCGATGATACATCATCAGGACCTGGCGATTTAAAGGAGTCGAAACTTCTTATCGCCCAAAGGATTTTCGACTCAGACACAATTTCTCCGATAACCTCAGACGAATGCATATCAGTGACAACCTCTTCTGGCGCCACGTTGTCCGTTGGGGAGTTTCTCGGGAAATGTGTATCAACGAGTTGTACAGATTTCCTGAATATATTCCACCATAATAGGTCTCGAGTATAGGATCTTCCTTAGCCTAGAAGCCTCAGATGTATCGTCCACGGATGTGCTGAATTCCACCAAGGATTTGTTCTGAGCCTTCGTCAGTTCGTCCTTATATTTTCTTAGCTCAGCCTTATAGACGTCCTAATCGTGTGATGCCCTTGTGGCTTTCGTTCAGTTGGATTGCCCCAATCATTGGTCTTCCAGAAAATGGCACTGAGTTTGCTTGCCTAAGAATCCCAAAATGCGTTCCGGCGCGATTTTGCTCTGCTATCCCTTGATGAAGATCGTTGCCTTTGTGAGCTTGGGGAATTCCATTTTTGTCATAAAGTAGAACTTTTCGCCCCAGGGAGTGTGGATACTTCCGACGAGCTTTTTCACGGTATCTATACCATCTGTTGACGTGTCGCGCAGCGTAAAGATGGCTCCTCTATACTTGCAGCTCATCATTTGTATGTGTGGACCCTCTTCAGAGTTCCACACATGTTCGAAAATTCGCTCGTTAATCAGATCCTCCACTCAAGACCGATTATCTGGTGGAATCCTATTAGATGTACTGCCGATATTGATTACTGTTTTTTTATTTTATTTTTTTTAATTTAAGTCTATAAATAATAAATACCCTTACAGACTAATAACAATATATTTACAACTGTATTAACCTAACAATTTAAAAATAATATAATTTTCCTTTATAAACTTTCTCGATTCTCAGATAGATCTATAATATCTTTTAGTTGATTAAATTGATAACATAGGTGACGAAAAGGATCATTATTGGCATAGTTGGTTTTATAATAAGACATTTTCAAAAGGTCAAAATTTCTGCTAGGTCTGTCTCCTGGAACAATGATTCGGAAAGAAGCTTTGCTACGCCTTTCATGGTACTTAAATTTGTAAACACTCAATTCGCCATCAATGTCAATCTTTGATTTTATATAAAATAACATGTCATCAGTGTAAGTTTCAGCAGCGAATTTCGCTGCAAAAATCGCTTTCTTATTCGGGGCAACTTTAAGTGGCTTAGGAGTCGTAGTTGGTAGTTTGGGTGTAGCCTGTGGAGTCTAAAATGTTGTTGTTCCAGACGGTAAGGCAGAGGCACTAGGAGCACTTGATGAAGCAGCTGTGCTCGATGGAGTCAATAGGCCAGAAGGCGGCAGAGTATTAAGTCTCGTGCAGTCGGCGACTAAACTGGTTGATGGTTGTTGATCCGTTGGAATTTCAATATTAGATGGAACTGCGTTTATATTAGGATTCAATGGTTTTTTTCTTTCACGCATTGAATCGATGGGTTATTGCAGAAAATTCTCCAGGCATGATGCATTTTCAAAAACTGTTTTGTATCCTGCAAATTTTTCCATTAAGGTGACGAGTTCATTATTTATTGTTTCGAATTCACTGCGAGTATTCTTAAAAAATGCATAAAACTCAACATCGAATACGCACTTTGCGTGATAAGTCGTCTAACATAACCAGCAAGATACCATAGGTTCTTCGATTTTTTTAAAAAAGTATAGTTTTAGGGATACATGGTAAATTTAGTCGCAATTGTTTTAGGTCGCAATAAATGTTTACTGAAAAGCTCTACTCATTAAAATTACAACAAGGAAACTCTCTATTTATTTGTGAGAGGATTACAGCAGTTTTACTAGACACTCTTTTATTGGTGTTATTGTTTTGTTTGTAGTCTTCTTTTTCAACTTTGCAAAAACTTTATATGCACTTTTGTTTTTGATTTGTTATGTCTTCTAATGCACTTTTCAATATATTCAACGCAAGAAATGTGTCACCAGATCGATTAAAAATAGTGTTTTTATTTTTATTCGTAGTGATCACAACTGGAACTATGAAAAATTGCGTTTTTAATGCGAGCTTTAAAAGAACACGTTCACTTTCAATGACAGCTTTAAACTTCTGTTGTGCTCCCTTCGTCGTGCCCCGGATTGTTTTCTCGGTCTTCTTGCGAGCTTAGCAAAGCCCTCGCACCCTTCTGCCGTCATCTCGCTGTACTCATCTCTCGATTCGGCAACGATGACAGTTTCATTGACACTGTCGCTTTGTCTAGTTTTTGGTTAGACTGGTTGTGCTTGAGGCATTACTCGACTACAGGTGCCTTGGCACCCACATCTATAGAAGGGGCGTACAAAATGGTACGGTCCGATGCCTTGAAAATTTGCGTTCGAAGACATTGATATAACTTCGAAAAAATGCAGAGAAACATGTATATACCATGAAAACGAATGTAGTTGTATAGTCAAAATACCAATCACTTCGAACGTAAATGTGACAAGCAAAGACGGCCTGTCGGAAATTCTGACGCATATGACTTACATTTCCGACGCATAAACGTAGTAAACCAAATAAATAGTTTTTGACAGAGTTCAACAATAATTAGGAAATCGACAATTCTTATCGCGATTTCTCGAACATCTTCTCGCTCGAGATCATATTCAATGCTTTCTATTCAAAGAAAAGCATAGCAAAGAACTTAAAAAAGTTGAGCAAGTATGTGTTATTATTCAAAACACTTTGACTGGCTTGGTGGATCATGATTTCTCATACGCCATGTATCTTTGTCAAATTGATTAAGGTGGCCTTAAACTCAATCAAAATTAGTTTTTGTGCTGGGTTTACAACGTTTTCGAAGTATGTTTTATGCGTCGGAAAAGTTTCTGATGGCCCATCTTTGGTATGTTACTCCTCTCCTTATGCCCAGTGCGATACCAAGACATTACATTGCTATTCGATCGAAATTTGCTACCATTTTGTACAGCGTTGCCAGCATCAAAAATCGAATTGGAATCTAAATCAAATCTAACACTTAGTTCGTAAACCATCCAAGGATGGATCCATTCCATCAAGAATAATTTATCATTTCCTCCTTTTATATTCCTCCCAACTTCTGACACAGACGATGATATGGACATAATTTTTTTGCGACAAAATTCCAGCCAGCGTTTTTGGAAATGTGTGGAGTTTACAAGATATTTTACGTCTAAAAAAAAGTTTTCTGGTCAACGGCAATTTCAACAATATAATCTTTTGAACTGTAGAAGCTTCCAAAATAACATGCGAAATATTTCTAGTTGTGAGTAGGTAAATATTGAAGCATAAGAAGAAACCTAGGTCCAGAGTCCGTTGGAAACTACAATAGCATGGGGAGATTTCATATATTATCTTTTTTCTTGTAATAGTACTACCGAGCCCACCATATGTTGTACTATATAAAGACCCTTCAGTCTCTTTGTTTTCTTAGTTTGTTAAGATTAATTGCCAAACTAGGGTGCTATTATTGCTTTTTGTTCAATTCATGCTAAATGTTACCTTGATTGCTATTAAATCGCTCTTTATAATACATAAACTAACAAGTAAAAACGGCAGTGCCGTGGATAAATTAACCATCCTCTTTTATATTGGGTTGCCCAAAAAGTAATTGCGGATTTTTTAAAAGAAAGTAAATGCATTTTTAATAAAACTTAGAAGTAACTTTAATCAAATATACATTTTTTACACTTTTTTCCAAAGCAAGCTTAAAGTAACAGCTGATAACTGAAGGAAGAAAGAATGCAATTACAGAGTAACAAGCTGTAAAAAAATTTGTCAACGCCGACTATATGAAAAATCCGCAATTACTTTTTGGGCAACCCAATATAACAACTCTACTACCACATCCATAGTAATATGCAAATCGGGCTGGTCTGGATAATATTTGATTCAGGTCCCGATAACTCTTATACAAGTCACAGTTTCAGCGAAATCGGGCAACAAAATCGTTCGACCCTAAATTGGAAGATCGGTCTATATGGCAGCTATGTCTAAATATAGTCTGATCTGGACCATATGCTGGTCGGATGACGGGAGGCTTAATACAAGTCACTGTGTCAAATTCCAGCGAAATCGGCTTTTACGGGCTTAGTACCCTTAATCGGCAGATCGGTCTACATGGCAGCTATATCTGAATAAAGACCGATCTGAACCATATTTAAGTCGGATGTCGCGAGGCTTAAAACAACTCGATCATTAAAATTTTATCGAAATCGGATAATAATTGCGGCTTTTATCGGCTTAAAACCCTCAATCGACAGATCGGTCTATATGGCAGCTATATCTAAATATTGTCCGATCTGGACCATATTTAGGACGAAAGTTGAAACATTGACTTGTTTTAAGTCAATGTTTCAAATTTCAGCGAAATCGGATAATAATTGTGGCTATTATAGGCTTAAGACCTTAAATCAGCAGATCGGTGTATATGACAACTACAATATATCTAAACTTAGTCCGATCTTAACCATATTTGAGTCGGATATCGGGAGCCCTAAAACAACTCACTGTTTCTAATTTCATCGAAATCAGATAATAATAACGCGCCTGTTACGGGCTAAAGACCCTAAAACGCATATCGGTCTATATGACAGGTATATGTAGATATAGTTCGGTTTGAATATCGGGGCCCCTAGTACAACTTTCAGTTTGAAATTTCAGCGAAATCGGACTAAAAATGAGGCTTTTACGGACTCAAGACTCTAAATCGACAGATCGGTCTATATGGCAGCCATATCCAAATATTGTCCGATTTGGCCCATTAAAGAGCATAACCTGCGTATAGAAGAAATACGAGTCTGGGCAAAAATTCAACACAATATCTCAATTTTTAAAGACTGTAGCGTGATTAAAACTGACGGACACTCGGACGGACAGACACACGGACATGGTTAAATCGCCTTAGAATTTTTCGATGATCCAAATTAAATAATCTCGAGGATACGAGTAAGTGCCGTCCTGGCCCCTAGCCCAAATGCCGTGATTTGGCACCTGTTCCGTAAATAAATCGATCATAGGGACCTGATCCTGCAATCAACAGCATCAACCCACGACCCCATTCGGATAAGAATTGTCCTTTATAGCAATTTTATATGGTCAGATCTACACTAAAGGCATGAGCAAGGCAATTCATTTCTGCTTTCAAGACATACAAAATAATCATAGAGTATTTCAAGAACTGGACTCACCGTTTAAAAATACAACATTGTATGTAATTGAGAACTGATAAACAAGACACCAAGTACGAGATAAGTGAATGTTTTTGTGCAGGGCTTTGAACCTAGAACCTAAACTACGTATGGCAAACATACGGATATGTGCATAATTTATTTATTTTATTTTATTTGTTTATTTACTTGGAGGGCCGGAAATGGACAGATATTTCGATTTGTTTTGGCAATCGGAATCGTTAAAAACTATGGTGCCATACTATGTTTATGGTTTTATGTTTACTGTTAAATAAATCCAAAATTGCCCATGAACATTCCATTAAGGAACAGGGGCAAACTTCTCACAGATCAATAAGTGCTGTCCGATTCAAGTTTAAGCTCATTGATAAGGGGACTTCTTTTTATAGCCGATTTCGAACGGCGTGCCGCAGTGCGACACTTCTTTGGGGAGAAGTTTTAATAACACGACAAAAGTACCTCACAAATGTCACCAGCATTAGGGGGGATAACCACCGCCAGGCGTTCAAACAAACAACAAATGAATTTAGGAGTTTATTTTACACTCAACGAAATTCGTTATTCACAATAGCAGGAGTTTTAATCTGCTGAAAATGGAAAATCAAACACGTCTGTTTTTTTGCAAACATAGGTCTTTGCTATTTCAACTCACAAAATCTGTTGTTTTAACTACAAAAGCTGTTAAAACATAAGACACCTATTACTGCTAAACTGAAAACAATAGTTGCTATGATAGCTAAAAAACTTGTCTGTTATGAGGGCATACATTGTTGGCTCTTTCAGCAAACATGTCTGTAATAAATTTTGACGGTTTTTCTTACTTAAAGTCTTGGCTGGTAAAAGTAGCTCCTCTATCATTAAGCAAAACTTGTATTGGACACCACTCTTTGCATTACACGATGCATTCGTGTTGTTTGCAAATGTTTATGATCCTTCATTTGCTACACACGTGTGTGTTTTATTTCAAAAGGCAGGTATTTTGTTTCACCCAATTTCCGAAGATGACCTAAACCGTGTCTTCATTGTAACTCAGAACCAAACAAAACTTTTCAGCAGTCAGCTTGCTGTTTTGAAACTGCAAACATTTTGTTACAAATTAGATCTACTGCTGTAATAGCAGCAAAATTAATTCCTAACAGTCTGCAGACAGTGTTTGCTACTATCTGCAGTTTTTTTCGATTTGGTGATTCTGGTATATATTTTGAGGCCTTTGTAGATTCATTAGCATTAATTGCATGGAATTTTTAAGCCCACCACCATAAGAAGGGAGGTATACTAATCTAGTCCTTTCCTATCAAAACATAGATCTGCGACACAATAAAGTATATATGTGTATTCTTGATCGTCTTGACATTCCAAGTTGATTTAGCCATGTCTGTCGAAATCCCGATAGCTGTCTGATTGATGTAGGTCGTTGAGGTTTGCTAGTGGGCTATATTGGTCCATATATGGATATAGCTCCCATTTAAACCGATCTCCCGATTTGACATCTTGAGCAATTGTTATCCGAATTGGGTGAAATTTTGCACGTAGTGTTCTGTTGCGTCTTCCAACAGGCCTGCCAAGTACGATCCAAATCGGTTTATAACCTGATATAGCTTCCATATAAACCGATTGCGATTTCATTTTCATTTTTATGCATGACTAGCTGGACAGGGCCCGCTCCGCTGCGCCTACTTTCACTCTCTTCTTTTATCTGAGCCCTATACTGACACGGTCAGGCGATAAGTCCTCTTTTGTGGATTAAATTTCATGCTCTAGTCCCAAATACCTTTCATTTGAGCCTTATATTGCTGTGGTCGGTAAATATATCTGGTATAGGGGTATTTTCGGTGGTGAGATGGACGCACATATATCAGATTCGTGATCTAGTCTCAAATACCTTTCATTTTACCACAATCCACAAATATGTCCAGTTTGAGGGATATGTAGGGTGGGGCGGCCACCCACGCGCTTAGCCCTGAAAAAATATCAGCATCGTGCTCTACTCTCAAATTTATTTTACTTGAGTCCCAATTGCCATTGGTTTAGAGGGAGTTTATGAGGTGAGACGACCCCAAAACACTTGGCCTCACAATTGGATATCAAATTCGTTTTCTACTATTAAATACCTATTATTCATTGCCATTCTTTTAAATACATTTCGTTTGATACCCATATTGTCCCAATCGTTCAACATGTCCGTGCGAGATGTTTCTACTTTTAAATACCTTTCATTTGATACCCATATTGCCCAAAGCGCTGAAAGAATCCTGTTGGGAGGTTTTTTGGGGGTGGGTGAAAAAAACCGAATACAGGTCGAAATTTGTACTCCAAGTTCGTACTCCACTCTTAAATACCTTAAGAGGCATACAAAATTTGGCTTACATCGTTGCACGTATCTCCGAGATCTGGGGTTTTTGAAAATTGGTGTATGGGGGAGGGTCCGCCCCCCATCGGATATTAAAAAATGATGTACCCTATTTTCACCCAAACTCTACCATCTGTGAAAATTTCATGAAAATAGGTTTAACCGTTTTTGAGTCTATACGGAACAGACAAACAAACAAACAAATAAACGAACAAACAAAGAGCAACAATTTAATTTTTATATTATAGACTAGCTGAGCCCGGTCCGCTCTGCTGCGCCCGATAACCCCAATAAGTAAAAGTCCTGTTTAAGGGTGTGGAGGATTCCCAGAGACTTGGTCTCAAAAGTGGAAGCCAATTTCGTGCTCTACCCCACCTCAGATTCTAATAACAAATTTTTGATTTTAGGTTAATGTAACTGTGCCAACAAAATTTAGCTTAAATCGCTTTCCCAACTTCAAGATCTGGTGTTTTTGAAAATTATTGTTAAGGCCCGTCTTACAGTGGGAAAGTTAAAAAATAATACCGCAAACAACCGCAACGAAGTCATAACGAAGATAAATGCTGTATGATCAATTTTGACCACTCTGCCCTCTTTCGGTTCATGTTGGCTTCACCAAATTAACGCCATTAACTGACTGTTTTCAAGTGGACCAACTAAATTTATTTGAAAACAGCCTTTGAAAACAGCCAGTAGATGTCTATAAATGACTATATGATTACCTATTAAATAGTCATCATTTAGTCTTTTTTTAAATCAAATCAAATTGCTATATTAAACGATTTTCTGTGGTAAAGATCTAATTTGCCTGTCTATATATTGTATTTTGTGCGGTGGCGATAGTTCTTACTATTAAACCATTAAACTTTTGAACAAAAAAGTGTTACCCAGCAGCTCGCTGTTTGGTCTTGTCTATCGATGAGCTAAAAATGATTGCAATCTTAACGTTAAGGTTTGCAACTCCTCCTATCACGCCGATCGTTATAATTTTTGGGGTATGGCGGCCTAAATTTTTTTGTGTCCCCACACATTAATTAAATCACACAGTGTCCTGTTAGGTCATTATGATTGATCGACTGTTTTGGGATGAGGTGGTCCGCTAGATATATGAGCAGAATGAAGATATCAGATTCGTAGTCCACAACCTTATACCTTTAATTTAACCCCATATTGTCATGATTGCGGTATACAGCCGTTTGGTGGAGGGTTTCTATATGAAGGTTGTGTGCCACACTTCATCTGCCACTTGAGCACATATTTGAATGACGCACTCTACTCAAAAATATCTATCATTTGATTCCTCATTGTTTTAGTTGGTCAAATATTCTATTGTAGGCAATTTTTGGAGGTAAAGCGCCATCTAGATTCGTGGACACCAATTTTAATGTCATATTTGTAATCAACTCCCGAATAGCTTACATTTGAGTCTCATATAGCTTTGATCGAGTAAAATTCATATTTGGGGGCCTTTTGGGGGTGAGCGACCCGCAAATACTTAGACATAATTTTTTATGTCATATTCGTAATCTTCTCCTCCGAATACCTTTCATTTCAGTCCCATATTGATATGTACGTCTAATATGTATGTTTGGGGAATTTTTGGGGTTGGAGTGGCCCCTGGGTTCCTTGGACCCAACTTTTAATACCATATTCGTATTCTACTCTCCAATACCTTTCATTTGATACCCATATTGTCCCGATGGTTCAACCTTGATTTTGGGTGGTGTTTTTCGGGGAGGGTCCGCCCTCTTCTAATATCAACAAATTATATAGCCTATTCCTCATTTCTGACCATATTCGTAATATACTTCGAAATACCTTTCATTCGAGTTCCATATTGTCATTATCGTACAATATGCCTATTTGAAGGAGTTTTGGGGTCGGGTCAGCGCCCTAGGTACTTGGATCCAAATTTTGATATCAAAAATGTATTATACTCCCGAATACCTTTCATTTGAGTACCATATTGCCCCGATCGGTCCACTTTTATTTTTGGTTAGTAGAGGTTAGCATGTCCGCCTATGACGCTGAACGCCTGAATTCGAATCCTGGCGGAACCATCAAAAAATGTTCAGCGTTGCTTTTCCCCTCCTAATGCTGACAACATTTGTCAGGTACTATGCCATGTAAAACTACTTTCCAAAGAGGTGTCGCACTGCGGCACGCCGTTTGGACTCGGCTTTAAAAAGGAGGCCCTTTATCATTGAACTTAAACTTGAATCGGACTGCACTTAATGGAATGTTCATGGGCAAAATTTGTATTTTTTTGGGGTAAGGGGGAGGACCCTCCCCCTTACCCCCCTTGATATATCAAAAAATTATATAGCCTATTGCTTCTTCCTGTCCACTCCCCACAGTCTGTGAAAATTTGAAAGACATTGGTTCAGCCGTTTTTGAGTCTATACGAAACAAACAAATGTACGTACCACAAATAAACAAACAAACACAAATTCACTTTTATATATGTATATAGATTTGGATTCGTGACAAAATTAACAACGACTTTGCGACACATCTGTCTATTCAGTTAAAAGTTGTACAGTTTGGAAGGCAAAAAATGTGAATAAACTGATTTTTTTTCATTTTTTGGTTCAAAAAAGTATTTTTATTAATACCTTAATTTTTTCTTTTTTGTTGGTGAAGAGAACATATTGAAGATGCGTTGTAAGTGAAATATGAACAAGATATGTCAACTTAAATGGGTGCTATATGTACTTCAAAGTAGCCAATCTTTTATTAAAAAAGTCGGAAAAACCCCTCGAGCTCAAAATTTCCAAAGCTCAGATCCGCCAAATAGGTATATGTTTTTTTTAATACATATGTACCGTAAACCCTTGCATACAATTTTTTGCACCCAACAATATTTGTGGCCAGCACAGCATATTTACTAAAAAAGTCGATTTTGGAACCATCTTTGCTTGAAAGGGGTATTTTGGGGATTTTTGAAAAAACATTCAGGTAGAAATTATTTTTAGTTTGCCTTCGCAAATTGCGAAATACGAAGCAGATCTCGGTCAAAATTGCACAAAAAAAATAAAGTCGAAAATCTCCGAAACCAGTGGAGATATTGCAGACCTCATGCGGACTTTTTTGTAAGGATTTTCAAGCACTATCCAGTAAAAAAATTTGAAAATCAGACCATAAATGAAGATTTGGCAGCCCGAACAATTTTTTGAAATGCCGAGGGGACAAACTTTAGGGCCTGCGAAAAGGCGCCCGGGTCTTAAAATTTTGCACACAATCTCGTTAACACCTCAGCTCTAACCATTCCAAATTTCCAAGAGATTCTCTACTCGTTCTCGCACGGCGTATTTTTTACTAGTTTTTTTCGAATTTCTCCCACTGTGCGTCGTAGCCTAAATCCAACCCGGGTGGGATTCTAATTTCCTACAAATTATTCTGTACTAAACCATTCAAAGAAATATAATTTTATTCATAACAAGTGAACATAACTTGGGCAACAATCCATAAAAATAATTATTCACCAACTTTTTTCATTGGGTGTACGTTGATTTAATTATTTTCTAGACAAGTTATTGAGGCTTTTGTTGACAAAATATTATATCCACAATTTCTGGTTTCTGTTTGATGTTTATTTCTAATTTTGATAATGAAGGGATATTAGTGTAAATAAAGAATTGTTTAGCTCATATCAGAGCATATGCGACTAAATAATCCAACCTACTACAGGATATTTGCGTTAAGGTGTTATTTTATGAAGGGGATGCGTGTTTTGTGGAGGTTTAAATCAATGGAAGAGATTTAATATTGTAATTTGTTTACATCCACAAACTAAATAAAAATTTATAAAATATTGTTAAAAAAGACTAAAATTATTTTAACCAAAAATTTTTATTCTAATTTTCCATCGAAGCTCGAAATCTATTTGAGTAAAACTAATTGCCTGTTTTGATGGCCAATGTAGCTATAGTTTTTTAAGAAAAAAATGGAAATTTGTCCATGAATATTCCATTAAGGAACAGCTGAGATACCCCCTCAAATTAATGAGTGTTTTCCGATGCAAGTTCAATTTCATCGAGGGGCCTCCTTTTTATTGCCAAGTCCGAACGATTTGCCGCAGAGTGACAACACTTAGCCAAGAATAACTACCGCTGAAAAATGTTCTGGTCAGGATTTGAACCCAGGCGATTAGATAACCTCTGAGCTACGATAGCCCCAACTTGTTTAAGTGGCTATTTCAAAATAATTGCTCCTTTTATCGAACAATGAAATTTTCGAAGCTTTTTGGTCCTTAGGTTAGTTTAGGTTGAAAAGAGGGTGCGGATATTAATCCGCCCCATGCCCCTATGGACGTACACCTAAGCCAGCAATCGGCTTGTTGTGTATTCTAAATACTAAAATGTTGCCTCGAAAAAGAAAAATCTCAGTAAGGAATTCCATGCTACTTACAGAATCCTTAAATGTTTTCCATACCACGCCCCTGCGTTTAAGGTAAGGTAATTAGACGTTTTCGTTCAATCAGACAAGCTCTTAAAAAATGAGAAGTTAATTGCAAGGATCTCCGCTTGATACAGACTACAGTGTTCTGGCAATCTTCTCGAAAGGACTAGTCCTAGTTCTTCGGGGTACACCCAAAGCCCATTTGGTCGTCTAGTTTGGATCCATCCGTTTAGAAGTCTACGTAATTTCTATTACCAGGGATATTGTAGTTCAAATCGGTCCTATCGGGAATGGTAGTAGAGTACTTTTTGTCAATGTGTAATCCACACTGCCTGGAACATCGGGCATTGTATCAAAAATAACACAGTGTCCGTAGTCGCCGCATGATCAAAGAGAAAGCTACCTTAGCCTCACGTCAGTGGTCGCAGCAATTTGTCTAGCCACAATGTCCAGAGACATTAGATGTAGCATTAAATTGAGTGCATCAGATGGCGTCGTCCTCAGTGCGGCTGTGATGCAGAAACAAGTCGTCCTTTGGATCCGGTTGACTATAGAATTTCCTGTCCAGCAAAACACCCAGGTATTTTACGCGACCACTTTTACACCTTTTTCTTCCAGGTACAATAATATATTGTTAATGGCTATATTCCAAAGTAGAGGAGACAGTATACCTCCTTGAGGCGTTCCTCTGCTCTGCTGTTGGATCCGATTTAAAAGAGTCGAAACTTCTTATCACCCAAAGGATTTTCGGCTCAGACACAATTACCCTAATAACCTCTGGCGAATGCATACCAATGACAACCTCTTCTGGCGCCACGTTGTCCGTTGGAGAATTTGCCGGGATTCTCCGAAGGACCACTTCTGCAGTATTTTCTCCAAGGCTGAAACTAATATACCTTTCAGAGAAGCTGTGGTCGTCCAACACTTACCAGTCGCATATTCTTGCGCTTATATCTTCCGATACAAAGGTAATAATCAGTACCTCCGGTTTGTTCCTGGTTATAAAGGTCGGTTTACTAAGAAAATTTCAAAAAAAATTTGTTAGTCGAATTTTTCGGACAATAAATGCGCTCTTGCCAGGCCAAACAAAATTTTGTAGGGCTGAGGTGAAGCCCCACCAATTGCCCTCGGGGGCTCTAGGGCCCTGAAATTTTGCATATAAGCAGGTTAACACCATGTACAATTTCACGAAGATGTCTTTATCCGTTCGAAAATTACAGATTTATTTCCACTTATTTTTTTCTCCATCCCACTGTGCAACGTCTCATCATCTTCCATGCATGCCCTACACATGCTATCGCTTGCCGCACCGGTTTTTCATAAGTGAGCTCGAAGTCGTATGTGTCCTATTATGATACCGAAAGCTATACTCCTCTCCTTTTACTTACTTACATAGGATTTTCGTCATTCTACCGACCGTTTCGCTGTTCCGCAGTGTTAAATGCGCGTTCGTAGCCCACGCCCTTAAGTCGGATTGCGTCGAACCGAGAGGCTTCGGGTTAACGCAGTTCTCTGGGCATCGCTGCCAAATCGACTGCTTTTTCATTCCCCCTTACTCCGCTATGGTCCGGCACCCAAACGATGCAGATCGTGCCATCCTCATAAGAGGCGTTGATCTCCTTCATACACTCCAAGACTGTCCTTGACCTTACCGTCTTGGTTGTTATTGCCCAGATGGCCAGTTTACTGTCCTTAAAGATGTTCACACTCGACGTCCTCGCGTTAACACCACACCACCTCACGCATTCCGTGATCGCCCGGATTTCCGACTGCGAAAACAGAAAACAGATCCTTGGGTTCACAATGTAGACCTCTAGGCCCACTGGGGGTCTACAGTGGGGGTGGGTGTCTAGTGCATCATGCTACACAGTAGATGGCAACACCAGAGTTCTGCCAATCCAAGACTGTGCCTCTGGAAGCAGTGTCTCGCTCTCGACCTCAACCGAATAATATAACTGAATGATTTAAACGCCATATGATAGATAATTGTTTGTAGAGGGTGCTACGGCATGGAGGTGCTGTTATGGCTAACCAAAGTCAACATTTGTGGAAAAATGGTAACTAAGTGGAGAAAAAAAATGTATTTTTGTCCTTTAATTTTTATCAAATTTGAAAAATAGGGAAAAATTAGTACTTTTAGAATAGTGATAATTCTACACTTATTAAGTATATCCATCAATAGAAAAAATAAAAAATTGCTATCCTTAAACTTGTTTTCGAGATATAACACTTGAAATCGGACCAAATTACATAAAAATTGTGTTATTTTGAACACCAAAATAGATCAACTTGGAGGCCACCGTAGCGCAGAGGTTAGCATGTTCGCCTATGACGCTGAACGCCTGGGTTCGAATCCTGTCGCGACCATCAGAAAAAATTTTCAGCGGTGGTTTTCCCCTCCTAATGCTGGCAACATTTGTGAGGTCCTATACCATTTAAAACTTCCCTCCAAAGAGGTGTCGCACTGTGGCACGCCGTTCGGACTCGGCTAAAAAAAGGAGGCTCATTATCATCGTTTTACATAAGATAGAGTCTTTCCAATTTTCGTGGACGTACATGAAAAATTTGATTTTTGCCAGCTGTCTCCTCTGGCCGCGCCATTGTGCGTCGCCTCGATTATACCGCGATGGTATGACCTGTTCCTTTTCCATCTTCCATCTCATAGTCATAGTGGCTGCCTCACACTTAATCTGTATGTCTATGGGCCGGTTATTTAGAATTGTTTCCAGTGCCCTAGTGGGCGTGGTTCTCATCGCAGTCCACCAAAAAAACCAACTACCAAAACTTTAAATTCTCAACAAATTTTAGCATTGAATCGAAGACATTATTTGTTGAAGTACGTAAGTAAGTCTCTACAAGAGACTTGACAGACAAAATTATTGACGTTTTGTGAACTTTCAACAAATTCTTTGGTTGAGGTAGTTTTTAAAATAGGCGCTACCATGTAGCGCACAAAACTACCATGCCATTCATGACTTGCAAACACAGGCTCGAGTCCCCCGGTCGGTCAAAACAAATTTAATTTTTTTCTTATAAAACTTTTTTTGGAAAATTCGGCATAAAAAAATACGAATTTTTTTTTTAAAAGTTTTTATCATTTTTTAAATTGAATTTAGACAGTTATTACTGTGCATCAGGACTTATTGAGTTATGTCATCATAAAGAAATTGATGTTAGTAGGCTAGTGGATGTGTGCAAGACTACCAAACATGAGATCGTGAGTTCAATCCTCTGCGGCATCAAAATTATTAAAATTTGTTTTTAAGGGTAACAGTAGATAGAGTGACGGAGAAAACCCCGAGAGCAGCAGTAAAACGAACTAGACAAAGCAGCGCGAGCCGAACAAAGAGAAAATAAAAACACCACCAACCGAAGCAAAGCACATGCGGCGGGATGGATATATTGTTGTTGTTGTTGGCTTGCAAAGAGTGCCTTTCAAAAACAAATTTTTACTTTGGGTCGTTGAGATTCAAAATAAATTGTTGCAGGAAAATTAACAACTTCCGTCGTCGTTTTTTCAACCAAAGTTGTTGTTTTTCAAAATTATTTTTATCTGTGTATGCTCCTGAGTGCGACACTTCCAATTAAGTTTCCTGTCCAAGATCACTCCTAAGTATTTGACATTGTCGGATATCGAAATCGTTCTATTGAGGAAATTAAAAAACTAAATAAAATAAAATGGGAGACTTAAAACCTATACGCGAAATTTCATGAAAATAAATACTCGCTTTAATACAGCTCAATTTATTTGCTATCGTAGCAAAAATTGTTAGCCTCTTAACAATAATACGTGTTCAATATGTTGTCAAATTTTGTAGTTGAAACAGCAGACGGAAATGTTTGCTAAAACTTCAGCCCTTTGTTTGCTGGTACAGCAGTTATGTCTGCTTTGGCATTTTCACTTGTGTTTAGCAAACATTTTTGCTATTTGGAATAATAAATTTCGTTGGACAGCTTATGCATGCCAAGATGGGTCATTGAAAGCTTGCCAATAGATAGAGCCAAGACCGAAAAAAGCCCTCCAAGTCCGGTCGAATGTTAAGGTTTTGCTTAGAGTTTTCCTGGATTGTAGAGCGCCTTGCATAATGAAAAATTGTCAAAGCGTCACTCGGCCAATAGATATTGTTATCTGCAAGTTATATCCAATTTGCGTGAAGCGATCCGCCAGAAACGTCCGGATACGTGGAAAAGTTTCAGAAAGGTATTTGCCATATAGAGTTAATACAAGATACTTGCTTTACTTTAATTGGCTTTGACAGAACATTTGTCCCATAAGTCGAACTTATACAAGATAGGGGAGAATAAAGCACTGTTATTATTATTGATAATAGAACATGAAACAAAGCTTTTGCATTTTAGACTTTTTTGTTTCGTATTTCTTGCTAAAACCCGTTAACACAATTCATTAATTAATTACTTTTTTCTAACAGCCAAATGATATCCGAATACTCGTATTTCTGCTACTTAACCCCACTACTCCGAATATGCTTTGAGAATAATATTAGAAAACAAATATTATTTGTTCATACTTTCTTATCTTAGAAGTTCTTCACATACATATAAAATGATTTTAAGGCGTTCTCCATAGTCAATTTATGAGGCATGCAGTTCAAATACTTAACATTAATTGTTATACTTGAATATGTAGTTAATGCACCTATTTGAATTAAGTGTGGTAATACTTCCTTCATTTGTAGGGTATATCTAAGATAACATTGTTCGATGACTCATGCGTATTTGACTTTAAGGGGAATTTTGTATATTAGGTCGCATCAGAAAGAACTAACAGTATGGTGCTTAAGAGGTAAATCGAAAAAGAAAAAAAAATGGTAGAATAACGCGGTAATAACAATTAAATAAGAAGCTCCATGTATGCATTTTTTTTTATAAATTTAAAGATTTAAGCCAAAGATAAGCAAACATAATTTAAGGATGATCCATTTTCCAACTTCTATAGGAAACATTTTCTTTGGTGTAAGGTATTGTCCTTTTTATTTTAAATGGTAGGTTAATAAATCTTTAACTTTGAAAAAAAAAAAATTTAAAGTGAAGGTCATAATATGTTTGAATGTAAGGAAATTGACTGTGGGGCAAGACAACCGTGTACCGTGTGGTTAAAAGCGCAAAATAACCTTACAAAAAAGGAGCGTCATTATATGTGCAATTTTCATACACTCCACCATAGGGTGGCGGTATACTAATATCGTCATTGTGTTTGTAACACATCAAAATATTGGTCTTAGACCCCATAATATTCCTAATCGCCATGACATTCCAACTCGATCTAGCCATGTCCGCCCGTCTGTCTGTGGAAAACACGCAAACTTTCGAAGGAGTAAAACTAGGCGCTTGAAGTTTTGCACAAATACTTCCTATTAGATTAGGTAAGGTTGAAAACAGGATGCGGATATTGATTCGCCCCATGCCACTATGGATATACACCTAAGCCAGTAATCGGCTTGGTAAGTGTGTAATCTCGAAAAATGAAATCTAATCCTACTAAAGGGTGATTTTTTTGAGGTTAGGATTTTCATGCATTAGTATTTGACAGATCACGTGGGATTTCAGACATGGTGTCAAAGAGAAAGATGCTCAGTATGCTTTGACATTTCATCATGAATAGACTTACTAACGAGCAACGCTTGCAAATCATTGAATTTTATTACCAAAATCAGTGTTCGGTTCGAAATTTTGACAAATTTTGTTCAGCGATGAGGCTCATTTCTGGTTGAATGGCTACGTAAATAAGCAAAATTGACGCATTTGGAGTGAAGAGCAACCAGAAGCCGTTCAAGAACTGCCCATGCATCCCGAAAAATGCACTGTTTGGTGTGGTTTGTACGCTGGTGGAATCATTGGACCGTATTTTTTCAAAGATGCTGTTGGACGCAACGTTACGGTGAATGAACACATTTCGAACCGAACACTGGTTTTGGTAATAAAATTCAATGATTTGCAAGCGTTGCTCGTTAGTAAGTCTATTCATGATGAAATGTCAAAGCATACTGAGCATCTTTCTCTTTGACACCATGTCTGAAATCCCACGTGATCTGTCAAATACTAATGCATGAAAATCCTAACCTCAAAAAAATCACCCTTTATTAGTGTAGGTCGGTTGGGAGTGTAAATGATCCATTTCGGTCCATATTATATGTAGCTCTCATATAAACCGACCTCCCGAATATATTTCTTGAGCCTCTAGAGAGCGGAATTCTTATCCGATTTACCTGAAATTTTGCACATTGTCTTTTTCTATGACCTCTAATATACGTGCTAAGTAGTGCTTGAATTGGCTTAAAACCTGATATAGCTGCCAGATAAACCTATCTCCCGATTATACTTCTTGAGCTCTAGTGGGCTTATTTACTTAAATTGGCTATGGCAGAACATTTGTCCCATTAGCCGAACGTAGAATAGCGTTCCAATAGCCTCGATCTTCTGCGCTCCTTATGAAATCTCTTACACCAAGTGTCAGGTGTCTTTCGCCATTGATCTTTCCATCGGGTTCTTGGTCGTCCCCAATCTGACAACGTGACCTAGCCAACGCAACCGTTGTATTTCGATGCGTTTAACTATGCTATCCTATATTCTCCATTAACGCAAACTGATCCATCGCTCTCAAACATCAAACATCTCTGAAACACTCCAAGTACCACCTCATCTGCTTTCGCAAGTACCCATGCTTCGGAGCCATACCATAACACGGGTAGTATCAGTGTCTTACACAGTGTTATTTTCGTCTGTTGAGAGGTGGCTTTGCTCCTCATCTGCTTGCTCAATCGCAATTGAGCAATTGTTTGCCAGTATTATCCTTCGTTTTATTTGAAAACTGATGTCATTTGTTTTGCTTACGGCGGTGCTGAGGTAGAATAAGTTGCTGACGATCTCAAAGTTGTAGTTGTCACCCTTTTTCATTTTATTTATCTGCTCGGGTTTACAGGGCATTGTGGGAGTTGATATCATCCACTTTGTCATATCTTCATTTACTGCCAACCCCATTTTCGTTGATTCCCTTTCGTTACTTTCAAAGACTGCTGCTGCTACTTCCGGTGACCGACCCATAATATCGATGTCGTCGGCATAGGCGAGAAGAATATATTCTCTTATGAGTAGTGTGCCATGCCTATTAACGCCTGCATCTCGTATATTCTTCTCCAGCAGGATATTAAAAAGATCACACGATAGGCTGTCTCGCTGTCTGAAAGGTTCGGAGAGGTTCTTTCCTATTTTAACTCATCAAGTCTGCAAAGTCGTCTCAGTTTTGCAAGCATACCAAACTCAGACATGGCTTGCAATACCTTTGAGCGTATAGGGCTGTCGAAGCGGCTTTGTAGTCAACAAATAAATGGTAAGTGTTGATTTGTCCTTCTTGGGCCTTATCCCGGATATGGTTTATGGAGGATTTATCAGGTCTAAAGCCGCATTGATATTAGGCCTATCAATGCGTTGACTTTAAGTTTTAATTTTTTACACAGTACGCTCGAGAGTATTTTATGAGTATGCGGTGGGGAGATGACTTATTCCTCTGTAGTTGGTACATTGCGTCTTGTCTTCTTTCTTGTGCACGGGACATAGTAACCCGTCGGCTTCTGCTGCCTTGTTGTTCTTCAGTCAGGTCACAGCTACGTGGACTTCGTTTTGATTGGTTCTGCGGTATACACCAGCATCTGGGAAAAGTGTTTTTTCATATCTTCAGACCTCTATCTGTATCAATTACCAGATTTTCTTCTTTGTCTCTGCAGGATGTAGATTTCATTCTGGCTCCTGGTAGATTCTGGCTTCTGAACATCACGATTCGCATAAACTCACGTCTTTCCATTTCCCTCTTCTTTCTGTGGAAGAGACGTTGCTCCTCTCTCGATACCTCTCCTTCGCCTGACGGGTTGCTACTGACTGTAATGTTGCCCTGTATGCCGCATTCTTGGCTACAGTAACTTTTTAGCACTTCTGGTCGTACCATGGGTTCCTTGGGGGAGGCTTTAGGTACCCAAGTACGGATGTTGCGGCTATTTTCATGGAGTGGGCAATGTTTTACATTGCTCTGCTATACTATCGGGCCAGGGAATGCTTTTTTCAAGCAATTGGGTCAGCCGAGTCGAGTATGACGTCGCGGCCTGTTGCTGTGTGCAGCTTTCCGATGGCAGCTTCCGTGCATTGTCAGTGCGTACGTTTCTCGTCAGACTAAGACGTGTGCGAACTTATGCTGCAACAAGGTAATGACCCGAATCGATGTTCGCCTCTCGTATCGGTCGTACATCTAACACGCTGGTTGAATGCCTTGAATCTATCACCACATAATCTAATTAATTTCTTGTGTTTTGATCAGAAGACAGCCATGTGTCGTGTGAATCCCTCGATATTGGAATCTGGTGCTGCTAACCACCATGTTTTTTTGCCGCGGCGATAAAGGGCGTCGCCTCTCGTTGTTGTTGTGGAGCCTCTATATAAAGAGTGGGGACATTCCAGGTACATGTACGCTTCGTTTTTTCATAGTAATTACTTCAAGTTTTCTGGGTGATGGGCTACTCATCCGACGTCGCAACTCATCCTTTTATCGTTCTACAGGCGCCCTAGAGGGCGCTGATTTTTTCTGATTTGGCTGAAATTTTGCAAAACGGCTGATATAGGTTAAGATGCTAAGTAAAATAATAATTGGACAGTCATATGTGAAGTAAAATCATTATCAATCAGCGATCGAAGTTTGAAACGGATGGTCGTGTCCGCTAGTAAAAAGGAAATTTAATTTAAAGATAGCATCCTCATTTTAAAGTTTTGGTTTTTTGATCGGCTTATCATCAGTTCCTGTCACTTTAGATGTATGTCTGTCTGTCCATGAAATTTTGTACAGGTCTCTTATTTGATCCAAAGACGATCTTTATTTAGAAATAGCTCCCATATATATCTTTCATCCGATATGGCTTTTTAAGGCTGTAGTAGCCAAAATTTTCTTCCGATGTTTACAAAATGTAGCACGAGACGTTTTATTTGTCGTCCCAATACGTATGCAAAAGTTTACAAAAATCCAGATTTAGATGTAACTCCCACATATATCTTTCATCCGATATGGCCTTTAAGGCTCTAGCAGCCACAATTTTGGTCCTATCTTTAGCACAAGATGTTTTATTTGACGTCCCAATACGTCTGCAATTTTCATCGTTTCAGATTTAAATTGGGTTGCCCAAAAAGTAATTGCGGATTTTTCATATAGTCGGCGTTGACAAATTTTTTCACAGCTTGTGACTCTGTAATTGCATTCTCTCTTCTGTCAGTTATCAGCTGTTACTTTTAGCTTGCTTTAGAAAAAAAGTGTAAAAAAAGTATATTTGATTAAAGTTCATTCTAAGTTTTATTAAAAATGCATTTACTTTCTTTTAAAAACTCCGCAATTACTTTTTGGGCAACCCAATAGCTCCGATATATAAATTTCATCCGATATGGCCTCTTAAGGTTGTAGTAGCCACAATATATGTTCTATCGTTAGAAAATCTTACAAGGTTCTTTTCAATATTTCAATAGGTATGCAAAATTGAAGTCTGACTAGATTTTAACACAGATTCCATGTATTGAAATATTGTACATAGACGCGGTGGAGTAGGGTATTATATTGTCGGCCCTGCTGAATTTTGCCTTTCCTTACTGGTTTTTATGTTTATATTTTCCTTTTACGGTCGGTCATGTGTTTTGATTAGTTTACGCATTTTTTCCGAAAGGGGTCGAGCTAAAGACCATTTGAAATTATTTTGAAAGAGAAAATTTTAAGACTTTAATTTGTGGAATATTGCTGAAAGGAAATTACCTGATGAACAGATTCCTTGTATACAAAGGCATCACAACCATTGATATACAGTAGCACAGAGAAGTCTACATGCCTTACGGAAATTTCGTAAACTGACGGTTACGTAATGAGGCTACAGACGTGAGGTAGAAAGCGAACAATTTTAGCAACATTCGATATTTGGCAGAAAAACTTCTTCGTATACAAATTTCGTTTTGGGTGGGCTATTTATTGCTTCGCCAATGCCCATACATTGCTCCACATCAGGGTGATGATATTTTTACAACCTCATAGCCCTGTATCATATTTTGATACAGGGATATGAAAAACCTAGCTAAAAAAATTTCACAGAAATTTAATTTCAATGTGGTTTGTGCGTAACATTTTTTTTAGTATTTTAATGGAATAAGTGTTGAGTGTTTACTTTACTTACTTTAATTGGCTATGACAGAATATTTGTTCCATCAGCCGAACGTAGAATAGCATTCCAAGCGCCTCGATCTTCTGCGCTCATTCTTAAATCTCTGACACCAAGTTTCGAGGTGTCTCCCACAACTTGATCTTTTCATCGGGCTTTTGGCATTCCCGTTAACGCAAACTGGTCCATATACTTTACGAAGAATCTTTCTCTCAAATACTCCAAGCACTGCCTTATCTGCTTTCACAAGTAACCATGCTTCAGAACCATATAACAGCACGGGTAGTGTCTTGTATAGTGTAATCTTCGTCTGTCGAGAGGTGGGCTTATTTCCAAACTGCTTACTTAGTCCAAAGTAGCATCTGTTTGCCAGTATTATTCATCGCTTAATCTCAAAACTGGTGTCATTCGTTTCGGTTACGGCGGTGCCGAGGTAGATAAAGTTACTGACTGTCTCAAAGTTGTGGTTCCCAACTTCCTCCATTTTTTTATCTGCTCGGTTGTGCAAGGCTTTTTGGGAGTTGAAACCATCCATTTCGTCTTATCTCAATTGACTACCAGACCCATTTTCACTGACTCTCTTTCGATTCTTTCAAAGGCTGCAGTTACTACTTCCGGTGACCGACCTATGATATCGATGTCGTCGGCATAAGCGAGTAGCATGTGTTCTCTTGTGATTAGTGTACCATATCTATTCACATCTGCATCTCGTATAATCTTCTCCAGCAGGATATTAAAGAAACCACACGATAGGCTGTCTCCTTGTCTGAAACCTTGTTTGGTATTGAATGGTTCGGAGAGATTCTTTCCTATTCTTACTGAGGAACGCGTATCAGCAAGTGTCATCCTGCAGAGTCTTATTAATTTTGCAGGGATACCAAACTTAGACATGGCTTGAAATACATTTCAACGTAAAGGGGTATCGAAAGCGGCTTTGTAGTCACCAAAGAGATGGTAGGTGTTGATTTGTCCTTTTCGGGTCTTTTCCAGGATTTGGCGCAGTGTGAATATCTGGCCCAGGGTGGATTTACCAGGTCTAAAGCCGCATTGATAGGGCCCAATTATCTCATTGACTTTAGGGTTTAATCTTTCACACAGTACGCTCGAGATTATCTTGTATGCGATGGGAAGGAGACTTATTCTTCTGTAGTTGGCACATTCCGTCTTGTCTCCTTTCTTGTGTACGGGACATAGTATGCTGAGGTTCCAATAATAGGGTATGCGTTCTTCTGGCCAGATTTCCCAGATAAGCTGATGCATACGCCTTATCAGCGTGTCGCCTCCGGTATTAAATAGTTCAGTGGCTAACCCGTCGGCTCCTCCTGCCTTGTTGTTCTTTAGTCGGGTCACTGCTACTTGGACCTCATTTTGACTAAGAGGTAAACATTCTATACCATCATCAGGGATTGGTTCTGCGGTATCCTCTTCGCCGCCAACATCGGACACTAGCAGTTGGGTAATATTGTTCTTTCCATATCCTCAGCATGTTATCTGTGTCAGTTACCAGATTTCCTTCTTTGTCTCTGCAGGAGGATGTGCCTGTACCAAAGCCATCGGTTTGATGTTTAATTCTTTGGTAGAATTTCCGGACTTCATTCTGACTCCTGTACATCTCAATTCGCTCACACTCACGTCTTTCCATTTCCTTTTTGTAATTTTTGTAATTTGTAATTTGTAATTTATTGACACCCGCACAACAAGAACGCATGTTCTTATGATTATAGTACGGGAAATTAATCCTTTTAAAGTTACAATGTTAGACAAAGTATAAATAAATAAATGTAAAAAAAAGAAAAAAAAATCAAATATAATAAGCTTGAAACTAACAAAATATAAATAGGATGTTAATTTGAGTAATAAATCAAAAATAAGAAAAATATTGGTATACAATTATTTACCGCTCACAAATCAAAATTAACACTTGACATATTTATTTTTAACAAGACTTATCTAGAATCCCTAAAGTGATCTAGTAATTTACCTTTAAATGTTACAACGTTACTGATGGTTTGAAGGTCGTGCGGGAGAGAGTTCCAGAGCTGAACGGCGAATATAAATAGATGCCATTGAGAGACTAAGCTACGGTGTATCATTGGAATCAATTTGTTTCCTCGGTTCGACCTTGCAAATCTGATTCTCTCAAATAAATGAGATGGTGCCTGTGTATATATTATCCTATGTAAAAAGGTCAATGACCTCATGAGCAAAACATCACGAAATGATACACCATATAAGGATCTGGAGAAACGGAAAGTGGAGTCTCGTCGACGAAGACCATATACATAGCGTACCACACTGTTGAAGAAAGTATCGATCTTACGACTGCTTCGAGAATCACAGTTTGCAAATAGCTCACAACCGTAGAGTAGGCTAGGTATAATATATGACTTTGCCAAAAGTATTCTTACCCAAAGAGGAGTAAGTTGTTGAGTGGACCAAAGCGAGCGAAGCTTTGAATACCCTTGACCAACAGCAGCATTAATATGGTCTGTCCACGACAAGGTACTGTTGAAAGTCACCCCCAGGTTCTTTGCACGAGCCACGATCTCTAACCTCTCATTAGCAACAACAACAACAGGATCGCAAGTGAAACGTGAAACCCTTTTCTTAATAACCATGCACTTCGACTTGAGAGGATTAAGGCACAAGCCATTAGCATTTGCCCATTCATAAATTCTGGACAGGTCATGGTTCAGCATCCTGACATGGTCGTCTAAGCATTCCTTCGTGCTACTTATATAGACCTGCACATCATCAGCATACATGTGGGTCTTACAAAATGAGAGCTGGTCTGGCAGGTCGTTGCTATATAAAGAAAATAGAATAGGACCCAAGATTGAACCCTGGGGCACTCCTCGAATAACAGGCAAGGGACTAGAAACTGATGACTTCGAAACCACGGATTGGGTACGATTGGAGAGATATGACATGATTAAACGAACAGACGAAGACGAGAAATGAAACAGGTTTTTTAATTTTGCTGCCAACATAGTGTGATCGACCGTATCGAATGCCTTTGAATGGTCGAGGAGAACAAGCAAATTCAATTCGTCATTCTCCAAGTTACTCCTGATATCCTCCACCACATCTGCTAGAGCACTTATACAACTACGTCCGGGACGGAAACCTGACTGCTTCTCATATAAAAGAGAGTTCTCATTTATATACGAAAATATCTGTCTATACATTATCTTCTCAAAGACTTTGGACAGAAAACACAAAATGGAGATGGGCCGAAACTCCCTACAATTCTTGGGTAAGGGTATAACTTTAGCGTACTTCCATGTCACCGGAAATGAACTTCTGGTCAAAATGCTGTTAAAAATGTGGGTAATGTATGGCAAAATAAATGGTAATAGTACCTTGAGAAATCTTGGTTCAATGCCGTCGAATCCAACTGCATTTGACTTCACCATGGAGAAACCAAGTACCACATCGTTCTGTTCTATACCCGAAAATTCAAAACCTTCGCTGTGACGATCCCCAAGAGTCAACTCAAAGTCATAGAAACTAGGATCTATGGGGTTTGTTGGAATATTGGTGAAAGTAGCATTAAGCTGGTCCACATCCACATCAGTGATGTTATCGGGGGATCTGCGACCGATACCAATGTCGTGAATGGTCTTCCAAGTCTTCCTCGAACCGATCGCAGAGGTAAAACGTCTGAGGTAGTAATTGATCTTGGCAGCTCTTATCAACTTATTGACACGGGATCTGTTGGAGCGATATTCCTCTCGTAGGTGCGACGTCCTAAAACGTTTCCATCTACGGTATGCAGTGTTTCGGGACTCAATTGCAACACGAATATCTGCCGAAAACCAAGGTTTAGTCTTCGAACAAATTTGTCTCATTTTGATCGGGAGCACAAAATCTTGGACAGCGCACACATTTCTAGATAAAAAGTTCACCTGATCGTCTATCGATTCCATGCGGTATAGCAGACTCCAATCGATATCAGAAATCAAAGAAGGTAAGGCTTCGTGGTCCAGACTATTGAAATCTCTATATGAGTAAGACTCCTCCCTTCCAAGGATCTCAAAGTTGTACGACAGAAAAATCAAGTCATGGTTGGAGAAGCACGATGCGGACAGTTGGTCATACAATGAAACTTTAGAAATCTCACTGACAAAAAACAAATCAAGGAGGGTACTGGAACTGGACGAAAAATGAGTCGGCATGGAAGTGTTGAAAGGTAATAAGCCCAATGAAGACATCTGGGCTGTGAGACTTGAGTCCAAAAGAATGTTGGAATTTAGATCCCCTGCAATAATGACATTCCTTTTTCTTTCTGCGGAATAGACGTTTCTCCTCTCTCCTTTTCTCCCGATACCACTCCTTCATCTGGCGCGTTCCTACTGATTGCAGGGTTGCTCTATATGCCACACTCTTGGCTTCAGTAGCATCTCGACACTCTTGGTCGTACCATGGGTTTCTTGGAGGAGGCTTCCGGTACCCAAGTACGTTGGTCCGTTATTACTATTCCTTTGTTTCTCATAGTAGTTATCAGTTTTCCGGGGCGGGCTACTGGCCCAGCGTCCCAACCGCATGGGTTTTGTGGGATTGCACACGTATCCCTCGTTGTGGCGAGCCGCTTGCTCAAATTCATTCATTCGTGCAACACGAAATAATTTAAAAAATAAAAATAAAAAATTCGTCACCTAATCAATAAGATCCTAAATTGACTTGGCGGGTAGAAACGTAGTATAGGCAAAGAATCCTTGTTGAATACTTATTAGGGTGATGACTTTTATACAACTTAGTTTCCCTGTATAATAAAGGGTGATTTTTTAAGAGCTAAAGGAAAGTTTAAAAAAAAACCATAAAACTCAGCAAAATGCATGAAACCATTATATGAATCGATGATTTGATGTAAATGTTAACTGTGACTGCGATTCAAATGGTCCATCTAATGGCGTTTAATCGCACGATCTAGGCGGCCAAATAACCGGTTCCGAACGTGAAATAAAGTGTTCACCGAACTCGCCTCACAATAAGTCCATTGTTACGCGTGCTGTGTGGGATGTGGCACCGTCTTGTTGAAACCACATATCATGCAAGTCAAGCTCTTGCATTTTGGATAAAAAAAAGTTGGATATCATCGCACGATAGCGCTCACCATTCAAGGTTACGTTACGATTCGCATCATCTTTGAAGAAGTACGGTCCAATGATGTCACCACCCCATAAACCGCACCAAACTGCGACTTTTTCTGAAGGGATTGGTAGCTCTTGCAATACATCTGGCTGATCTTCATCTCAAAATCGACAATTCTGATTATTTACGTACTTATTGAGCCAAAAATGAGCTTCGTCGCTGAGCACAGTTTGAACACGATGAACTTTCTTAACAGAGCACGCATTTTGATAATAAAATTCAATAATTTGCAAGCGTTGTTCGTTTGTAAGACGATTCATGGTTAAATTATAGACCAAACTGAAGATGTTTGCCAGTGAAACAAAACACAAAACGAGCTGTGAGCTGTTTAAACCAGGGCTGCGAAGTCTAGCACTCGAGTCGGAGTCAGAGTATTAAGTCGGAGTCGGAGAGCGGTTCGGATTCGGAGCAAGCGTGCTCAATTCCGAACCAAAATCCGACTCCGGCTCAATAGTCCGACTCCGACTTAGACTCCGGCCTCAAAAACTCAACTCCGCAACCCTTGTTTAAACCAGTGTTTTCAAAAAGATAATAGCTAAAAAATCACCCTGTATAAGTCACATGATCTTGAAACTTTAAATCTTAAAATTTTTCAGGTGATTTCAAATTTTGCTGTAGTGGAAATCATAAATTTTACATATCGTAAAATAATAAATTTTTGACGACTCTCGTAATTTTGTGACTATTAAAACGAATTAAGCTTCGAATCTTGGTTTTTCTGACTAAGGGAATCCTCAACTTTATGGATATATGTCAAGAAAAGTTTTGCTCGTTTTTCCCAATTTTGATTTATACCCCCATCTTATGGTGGAGGGTAAACACCATTGGATGGGGGTATACTAATTTCGTCATTCCGTTTGAAACTCGTCGAAATATTGATCTGAGACCTAACAAAGTATATATTCTTTATCGTTATGACATTTTAAGTCGATCTAGCCATGTCCGTCCGTCTGTCTGTCTTTCGAAATGACGTAAAGCTAACATTTGAAGGAGTAAAGCTAGGCGCTTGAAATTTTTCCCAAATACTTCTTATTAGTGCAGGTCAGTTGGGATTGTAAAAAGGCCAAATCGGTCCATGTTTTGGTATAGCTGCCATATAAACCGATATCGGATCTTAACTTCTTGAGCCTGTAGAGAGCGCAATTCTTATCAGATTTTGCTGAAATTTTGCACGTAACGTTTTGTTATGACTTCCAACAACTGTAATAATAGTGGTTCAAATTACTTCTTAAGCCTTTACAGAGCGCAATTCTGATCCGATGCGGTTGAAATTTTGCGCGAGGTTTTTTGTTATAAGTTCCAACAACTACACTCAACAAAATTTGTTATTCAAAACAGCAAAAATGTTTGCTAAAGCAGCAGTTTTTGTCTGCTGAAATTGGGAAAGCAGACATTATAGCTGTTTCAGCAAACATTGGCCTGCTGTATTAGCAAACATTTCTAACTGCTATTTTAACTAACAAAATCTGCTGTTTTGAGTACACAAGTCTGCTAAATAAAAATTATGCTACTCTTTATGGTTGCCTGTTACTTGTTTGAATGCTGAAATTTTGACTTGCGACTCCCATAAGACCTCTCGATGTAGGCGCCTAAGATTAACCAGATCCTACTATTTGAAATAAATGGACGCAGGACATGATTAATACACGTATTTGCTCGACTATGCAAGTCGAAAAAAGAGCAAGTTTAAAGCTAGAAAAATTTAATATAACTGAATACTCACAGTTAAGAAGTTCATATTGATTGATATTTAACTGTTTGTTTAGCGAGTCAAGACAAATAGTTCTGTTTTAGATTTTGAACTACATTTCAGCCAAATCGGGTAGGAATCGGAAGATCGGCTTATGTGGCAGCTATATCAGGTTATGAACCGATTTAGACCATACTTGGCACACATTCATAGAAAAAGTTTGCTGAAAATAGCAAACACTGTCTGCTGAATATTAGTAGTTAATTTTGCTGCTATTGTAGCAGTGGTTCTGCTATTATAGCAAAATGTCTGCGATTTTAGAAAATTATTCTTTCCATGGTTGAATTTGTTAAGTACTGAAACAAAGAAGAATTTATGAAAATACAGCGCTTCTTTTAAAGTCATGATTTTATTTGCTGAAACAACAAATAATTTACGCTCCATTAGAAGCAAATGTGGCTGTAATATTTGTTTAATATTTTAACAGAGATTTAGTTAAGTCATCAGATTTTGTTAGTTAAAAAACAAGACAAATGGTTTGCCAAAACAACTGTCAAATATTTGCTAACACAGTATTATTTCAGCTTTCACTTTAAAAAAAAACTTCTGTTTTTTTATTTTTTTGAATAATAAATTTCATCGAGTGCATATATATTTTTTCCTCCGATATTCATCAAATTTTGTATGAGATGTTTTATGAAGTTCACGTTACGTGTGCAAAGTTTTAACTTGAATTGACAATGTGTAAACTACTATATATATGCGACACTGAGAGATTTTCTTATGTTCTTGTCGGGGTTGAATTCCC
The DNA here is from genome assembly GCF_963082655.1 of Stomoxys calcitrans. NCBI lineage: Eukaryota > Metazoa > Arthropoda > Insecta > Diptera > Muscidae > Stomoxys > Stomoxys calcitrans. The sequence goes on from NC_081552.1 coordinate 154,711,401, forward strand.
TTATTCAGAGTTCAAAGTCATAAGCCTTGTCTGCCTGCCTAGCATTCTTGTGAATAATTGTTTTCGCTTGAAAGTAAAAATGTTTCAGTTTCGAGGGGGTGTTTTTTTTTATCAGACTTAACATAAAAACATGCGAAACCATACGAACATATCGAATAGTGAGCTCTATTCCGCGCGCTGAAAGCCGAGCCGAGATTGTCAATGCGATAAAGATTGTGAGTGTGAGAAAACTGATTACATATAAGTCAATACAAAAAAGCTTGTGCATAAAATTGGAAACGCCGAGCAGAGCAGAGAGCAAAGCCGATTGAGTGCGAGAAAACAGTTTTTCGCGCTTGTTTGCATTGTTGAGGTTTATTTTTAAGCTTGCAGTAATGTTTTTTTATTATTTTAAAAAATAAAAAAATACATGTCGATTAAATGATAAGTGAAATTTTTTCCGGCATTAATTTATAATGAAATTCACCAAAATCACTCTTTAGTGTAATTGGACGTTTTTCCAATTTCTTTGGTGTTTATAATTACATTAATCACACTAGAAGAACCAACATCCTCTTCATCAGATGAATCCATTGCCGTGTGCAGCTATTTTATAAACATGGCATAAAAGCGAAACATATGGAACAAACAGTATTTCAGCGCTGATTCTCGCATTCACTGTGTTGTAGACAAATTTTCTTCTCACATGAAAATAAGCGCCAATAAGCTCCCCTGCTGGACATAGGACCAGTATTAAACTGGTGAATTTACCTTTTTATTTTGTGACCAATGACTGCTCCCCGGACTATCCATACGACCGGCAATTTTAACATGGACTGGTCCCTTTACCGGTTTGAAATATTGGTAATTTTACCGTTTTAAAAAAGGTCATTTGGCTGGTTTGAAATATTGGTCACTTCACCCGTTTGAAAAGGTCTGTAATTTCACTGGCTTGAAAAATCAGTCATTTTCCCTGCTAAAAAAAACCAACCACTTCACCGGTTTCAAAAATCAGTAATTTCACCGGGTTAAAAAACCCTATTATTTCTCCGGTTTAGACGAACACATCATATCACCTGATTAAATATAAATTTAAAGTTAAAAACGCCTGAACTTATAGTTTTTGATATTTGTTTTTTAATTAATTTAAAAAAATCTAGTAATTCATAACAAAAAAAGGCAAAATAACTTATAATTAATTAAAAAAGAAAAGTAATTCAGAGCTAAAAAAAATCTTATATTTTATAACATACAACCTTAAATATTTTTCTATTTTAAATTTTTGATTAGTTTCATGGTTTTTGATTAAATTAAATTAAAAATTATGTAATTCATTACAAAAGAAAGCAAAACAACTTATAATTAATAAAAAAAGAAAAACAATTCAGAACTAAAAAATCTGATATTTTAAAACTTATAATCTAAAGTTTTTTTTTATTTTTAAGTATCTTTTTTTCATCAAATGTATTACATTCCTAAATTGCTGCTCTGGCCTTCCCTCTTGTAAAAGAGAAAAAAATACCCAGTTTTTGTATATAATTATAAAAAAAATGATATGCACTCTTTCCGGTTTGTTCTTTGCTGTTCGAAATCAAAACAGACAGAAATAATTTCTTAAATTGAAGCCAAAACAATAAAAATATTCAACTTCTCTGCGCACAACGTGATTGCGCACAACGTGATTGTTTGTTGTTTTTTTCATGTGTACAACAAAAAAAAAACACCAAGAGCAACGAACGTACCTAAGAAAAACACGAACTGTCCCCAACATAGATACACTTAAGGCGGTGTATTCACCGGTTTATTCTGTGACAACAGAAAACGCAAAAGTAGCCTAGTAATGGACTAAAATGACTGGTGATATGACCGATGATTTGTGTTAATTGACACATTTAAGCGGGAGTATTCACCGGTTTATTCTGTGAAAAGAAAAATAAGCCAAAGCAGCCACGCAATGGACTAGAATGACTGATGATATGATTGGTAATTTGTGTTAATAGGGGTTAATTTACCCCAAAACTTGCTGCAGGGCCGCCTTGGCTCCGCTCGGCGTCAGCGCTCACTTTGTTCGCACCCTTAGGCTGCATTTGTCATTAAAGCACACTAATTTTGCGGTTTTAAGTAAACAAAGATACGTATTTTTAATTGTGTGTGTCAGCATTATTTTTGTACACAAATTTTGAAAAGGTGTGAGCTAAACCAATCTTAAGAGAAAAATTACTTGAATTATAAATATATTAAAAGTTGGATACTGACGTGGTCAATAATTTTTTTTAGTAAATTCTAAATATGCCATATTTTTTCAGTATAGCCTTATGTATGCATCTAATATGAATAACGTACATACATATAACGACTGGAGTCAATACATTTAGAAATATTTTCTGTTGTGCGAAAGACTACGGAGAGAGCCAAACGCCATCAGTCGCTTTTGAATTTTAATTAGACTTGTTGTGTTATTTTGATCTAACGCGTGTTTTATATCATTGAATCCTAAGGGTTACGCGCCGGTACCACAACAAATGCCCTACGGAGAAGCACCTTTTGGCAGTGGCCAACCACAGTATGCAGGGCAACCGCCATACGCTGGCCAGCCTCCATATGGCGGTCAGCAACCTCCTTACGCTGGTGCACCTGCTCCCGGTTTTGCGCCCCAATATAATGGTGGAGGAGGGTTCCAACCTGGATATGGACCACCACAAGGCCCTATTGTTCAACAGCCCGGACAACCTATGATGCCTGGTCAACCAATGGGCCCAGGTCAACCAATGGCTCCACCGGGTAAGTACATAAAAAGCGTCTAAAACTCCGGCATTTTCTTCCTGAATTTTAACCACTAATGTAATCGTAATTTGCAGCTTAAGAATTTGTGTGGTTCTCACAGGAGCCTAATTTGTGAGTTTTCTGCATTTGCGATAGTATAATTAATAGTTTTTTGTACAAAAAAATATCCGCAAATATGTGGCAACATCAGGCAGCAGTTTTTCTCCAGCTCTTGTTTTTAAGATATAGCTTAAAAACTTAATTTAGAATTGTTACCTAGGTTTTCGTTTTTTGAACACTAATTAAATGAGATCTAGGGAACTAGCATGAAAAACGCAACGTAAAGTCGGCATAGAAAAGACAATTGACCATAGAACCTATAGGAGGAAAACCGACCAAAAATTCTGCAGAGGATGGCGAATAGTAAAAAAGTGACACGCCATTCAACTAAGGATATGTCGCTTTTAAACTACAAAAAATGTCATTCATTCACTTAACACAATACACTGTAAGCATGTTTCTAATCTGAGGATCGGTCTATGTAACAGCAATATTCAAGTAGGATTCAATGCCGACCCATTCAGAAAGGACAATACTACCCAATTTTCTAAACTTAAGGGAAAGCGGTTAAAAAATACACCATTTCGGAAATCAAGAAATTTAATTGAGAGATCGATCTATATAGAAGATGTAGTTAAAAATGATCCGATCTGGAAAAATCGGAAATAAACCATTGAGGAAAGGCAAAAGTCGGGCAGGGCCGACTATATAATATCCTACACCACCGAGTCAACATACATACTACTTTCAATATATGAAACCTATGTTAAAATTTAGTCTAGCCTAATTTTGCATACCTATTAAAACACTGAATAGAACCTTATAAGATGTTTTCGATAGAACTGAAAGGGTCGCTACTACAGACTTTATGGGCCATATCGGATAAAAGATATAGCGGAGATATATCTAAATCTGGACCGACTTTAATGAAATTTAGCACACGTGCTAGGACGTTAAATAAAACACCTCACAATTGTGTAAAGATCGAACCAAAATTGTGGCAACTACAGCCTTAAGAGACCATGTGGGATGGAAGATATAGATGGAACCTGTATCCAAATCTTAAACGATTTTTATAAAATTGTTTACACTTATTAAGACGCACAGTGGGCCAAATGGCAAAAAAATTGGAAATAAGTCTACAACTTTTTATCTGTTGATTTTAGCCATACAAAATGTTCTAGACATTTGTAGAGGAGGACATAGGCTTTCAGAAAAGTGCTGTTGTTGGTCCATATCTTTAATACAGGGTGAGCTACAGGGTGTCAAAGTTGACCACTTTTGACTTCTCCAAGCTTCGGGGGGCCATAACTTTTGATCTACTCAACCGATTTACATGATTTAGGACTCTAGAGAAAGAGCTTGACAAGATCTAAAAAACTTATGCATAAAGTACCATGCCATCGTGTACTGTTAAGGAGTTATGAATTGTTTAATTTTAAAATATGAAAATTTGGCCTTGGTTTTTTTCAGTGTTTTTTAAATAACTCCGTCAATTTTAAAGCTATAAACTTCATACTTCACACAAATTATGCCAGCATATGTGTGCATAAAATACAAAAGGAATCACGTGAATATCTTTGGCGGTTTAAAAATGGCATCGTTTTCAATATGAAAAATATTTTTTTTGTCAAAAAATTGCAAAATTTTTCAAAAAAGATACTCCCATTTCCTTTAAGTTTTCGCAAACTTTGGCCATCAAAGCATTATCATTTCTTTCCATTTTCACAAAGTCGAGGTATTAAGAAAAGTTTTAAGTGCTAATTTGGCTAATTTCGATATCAAACAACACCGTTATCTTAAGACCAAAATGGCCAATTTTTTTACTAAACTTCAAAAGTTTCTCACTGGAAAAAAAGTTCCACGGGGATTTTTTCGCTTTTTTTGAACTTAAATGAAAGCTTAAAATGTTCCCAACATTTTAAGGTATGTCTCGCCATATCCTAGCCATAAATGAGATCGTAGCGATCAAAATACTGAAAAAAGTCAATTTTCAAGTAGTGCTATATTCATTGCTAAAAAACAAGTATTACGTCACATTTTATTGCAAAGATGTTAAATAAACTTTTATTTGGTAACACTTCTTCTACAAAACACAAAAAGAATCATGGAAATATCTCTATTCTATTCCATTTTATGGAACCGGCAATAAAAAAGTCAATTTTTCAAAAAAGTCGAATTTCCCAAATTTTGTTTTTGTTGTCCTAATTGCACATGACACACTATAGCCATATTTACGCAACATACCTTATCGTAAAGGAAATTTTCATACCTTTCCAACGATGTATAAAACATTTCTCAACTCGGATTCTATCTACTCTAAAATTCATTTACACTTCATTAAACTCTATATAAAAATGTCTATTTGTGAAATGGAACCTTATATGGGGCCTACACTAAAACATTGATAGATTTGCCCAGGGTTTACAATACAAATGTGTTAGAATAAAAAAAGGTCTCCTGCCAAAGTTTAAAAAAATTGGAATAAAAATATGTGTTTTAGAGCGAAAACACTTCGCATCGGCGTGCGTTTATATGTATATTAGCTACTCCCAAAATAAAAAAGCATTTTAGTTTTGTATTATTTGATTTTATTCTCTACCAAATAATCTAAGGTATCAAAATTTAAAAGCTCTTTAATTTGAATGGCATCGGGATCGTCCTTATCTATATCGTCACATATTTTTGGTAGCCATTTAGTTCTGATGCTGTATAGTACCGGATCAGACGATAACAATAAATATTGAAGTAAATCATAATTTTGGTTAAATTTGGTGCTCTTTCGGGTATTGAAAAGCCGGAACTGTTTAACATCTCTATTACGGGATTCCTGAGCTTCTTCTGTAAGTTCTCCTAACGGAAGTATGTTGTATTCCACAATTTCCTTGCCATGATGTAAGACTTTATGTACTGTCGGTGTTAAAGCTTTCCACGAATATAAATCAGATAAAATGTTTTTTGTGTCATTACTATAAGCTTCAAATTTGGTTGAATTTATCATCTTTTTGCTATTGATTACAGCCAAAATCACTTTGAATCGTCTTAGCAAGTGTTCATCAAGACCGGTTATTTTAGATGTCGATACGGGGTCCTCAAAAAACCGCCTTGCCGAGTTGCCATCATTTGTGCTTCCGTATCCGTAAAGAGGTTTATCTATTATAAGTCCCTTTTGTTTAAACTCCAACTGGATTCGATTCTTCTCTTCCTGCCTCATTTTGTGAAGATCTTGGTTGTTTCTAGCAGAGACATCGCGGTTTCCAGGGCTAGTCCGATATTTAAGGTCATACGATAAATGCAAACAATACTCCATGAATCGAATTCTACAGTGCAGGGGCGAAATACCGAAATTGAGCGCATTTTCGTTTACTAAATTTTCATCAGACTTGTCCTCGAATTGCCCATTCTTCTTGCCACAAATATTGCATCTCCAATTGGACATAACGCCAGTTAATGCGTTTGCCACCTTTCCATCGATCATAGTGAGTTGTAGTTGAAACGAAACTTTTATATTTCTTCCCAATTGGTTTATAACAATCATGGGTAATGCAGCAATTTCTTCCTTTATTTCGTTCACCAAAGATCGTGTTGTGTTCCGGTCTTCCTTTGTATACTCAAACCGAATTGGGCGACATAAATATTTTGACCCAGGTGTTCTATTTATCCATATATCTTGAAATGCATTTTCTTTCGATGATGAAGATTGGTCCTTGTACAATCTCATTCTCAATGGTACTAATGATGCCATGAAAATTGATGCGAAGTTGGTATCTATTTCTGTTTGTTGCTTATATTCGGAAAATCCAGATGATCCATCACAACCCCATTTGCTGATCAAAACCACTTCGGAATTATTACATGTGTTCAACTGTTCTTCAGTAAAATTAGAAATAATTCTAACAGCTGTATTTTCAACAAGATCAGCAAGTTTCACTCTTGCTTTTAATTCGTCCACGTATATATTTGATGGCACCATTTTCGTCCTGGTGTTGTACAATTTATGTTTTGAGGGTAAACAACCCCATCCTTTTTCACGAAGAGCCTTCCTCATTGTTGAGTATTTGTTTCTTGAGAGGCCTAGGTTCAAAATCAGGGCCAGTGCATCTTCCTCCGTGAATTCTGTAGTCGATTTTGGAGTTGGAATACTTTCTACCATTCTCTTTACCCTTTTCGGAGATGCTAATGGTAAAACATCGACAATTCGTCCAACATTTTTTGGTTGTGTTTTTAACAATGCTGTTTTGAACGTATCTTTTATTAAATTTGGCGGATGTGCCGCCAATAGTTCCTCTTGTTTTTTCTTTTTGGTTTTCTCCGTAACTTCGTCGTATGCTTTGCTAGGCCGGCCGGGAATCAGCGGTTTAATTTCAATAAGTAGATCCGATTTCAGCCACTTCTCATACATTTTGAAAAACTTGATTTTTGCGAATGAACATTCTGGCAACCTTCTCTCAAATGATTTGTAGAATTTTTCAAGTTTGTCTAAAGCGTCTTTATTTAGCCTTATTCCATATATGTGGTCCAAAGTGTAAACAAGTTCCTTAAATGACTCCGTGTATGATTTGGAATCATTTTTGATGTCCCATACAATTTTCGAAAGAGTGGAATACTTCAGTATGACTTCCATAACTTATAAATGTCCTTTACGCCTCTACAAAATATAATGAAGAAAATTTGGATTTTGTTCAAATATTTATGCAATATATTCACAATTAATGACCCATTTCAGGTATCAGACGCAATCGTAAAAAGGGGTCCAAAGTGCCTCTTTTTACTTACTCTTCTATAATTATTTACCTGGACTCGAATTTGGTTAAAAAAAATGACAATGAATTTTTTATGGGTAGGTTTTTTCACATTCATTGATACGGTGGATTTCCTGGGAATTCGACATAGCGAAACAGGTAACATTTGTCTGCATCAAATCTTAACACAAATATATATATATATGCAGGTATATTTCTAGGTTACTTTTTATTCAAAAATCATCAGCTTACATTAAAAATAGATGTAGGTACTATACAAACGCACGCCGATGCGAAGTGTTTTCGCTCTAAAACACATATTTTTATTCCAATTTTTTTAAACTTTGGCAGGAGACCTTTTTTTATTCTAACACATTTGTATTGTAAACCCTGGGCAAATCTATCAATGTTTTAGTGTAGGCCCCATATAAGGTTCCATTTCACAAATAGACATTTTTATATAGAGTTTAATGAAGTGTAAATGAATTTTAGAGTAGATAGAATCCGAGTAGAGAAATGTTTTATACATTGTTGGAAAGGTATGAAAATTTCCTTTACGATAAGGTATGTTGCGTAAATATGGCTATAGTGTGTCATGTGCAATTAGGACAACAAAAACAAAATTTGGGAAATTCGACTTTTTTGAAAAATTGACTTTTTTATTGCCGGTTCCATAAAATGGAATAGAATAGAGATATTTCCATGATTCTTTTTGTGTTTTGTAGAAGAAGTGTTACCAAATAAAAGTTTATTTAACATCTTTGCAATAAAATGTGACGTAATACTTGTTTTTTAGCAATGAATATAGCACTACTTGAAAATTGACTTTTTTCAGTATTTTGATCGCTACGATCTCATTTATGGCTAGGATATGGCGAGACATACCTTAAAATGTTGGGAACATTTTAAGCTTTCATTTAAGTTCAAAAAAAGCGAAAAAATCCCCGTGGAACTTTTTTTCCAGTGAGAAACTTTTGAAGTTTAGTAAAAAAATTGGCCATTTTGGTCTTAAGATAACGGTGTTGTTTGATATCGAAATTAGCCAAATTAGCACTTAAAACTTTTCTTAATACCTCGACTTTGTGAAAATGGAAAGAAATGATAATGCTTTGATGGCCAAAGTTTGCGAAAACTTAAAGGAAATGGGAGTATCTTTTTTGAAAAATTTTGCAATTTTTTGACAAAAAAAATATTTTTCATATTGAAAACGATGCCATTTTTAAACCGCCAAAGATATTCACGTGATTCCTTTTGTATTTTATGCACACATATGCTGGCATAATTTGTGTGAAGTATGAAGTTTATAGCTTTAAAATTGACGGAGTTATTTAAAAAACACTGAAAAAAACCAAGGCCAAATTTTCATATTTTAAAATTAAACAATTCATAACTCCTTAACAGTACACGATGGCATGGTACTTTATGCATAAGTTTTTTAGATCTTGTCAAGCTCTTTCTCTAGAGTCCTAAATCATGTAAATCGGTTGAGTAGATCAAAAGTTATGGCCCCCCGAAGCTTGGAGAAGTCAAAAGTGGTCAACTTTGACACCCTGTAGCTCACCCTGTATTAAAGATATGGACCAACAACAGCACTTTTCTGAAAGCCTATGTCCTCCTCTACAAATGTCTAGAACATTTTGTATGGCTAAAATCAACAGATAAAAAGTTGTAGACTTATTTCCAATTTTTTTGCCATTTGGCCCACTGTGAGACGTTAAATAAAACATCTCATGCAAATTGTGTAAAGATCGGACCAAAACTGTGGCTTTTACAGGCCATATTGGTTGAAAGATATATTTATATGGGAGACAAGGACGTAACCAGGATTTTATTTTGGGGGGGTCCACCCCACATTTTTTCAAAACGAAAATTGTCAAAATTCTTCTGTTACTGTAAAATTGGTAAAGTTACATCAATTATTTTTTTAATTGTGGTCGCTATTGGGTGCAGGACTCATATTTTTAAAATTTTCACACTTATTAAGATGTCATGACGGACACAATGACTGAGACGTCTGTTCTAGCCAATGACAGCACATAGTTTTGGAATGCTCACACCCTCTCTTTGTGACCATCTATCATTCGTTGCCCTTCGGGCCTGGTCCTGAAAATTTAGCTTACATGTCGCTAGAGGCATACCCACAAATTCCAGTGTCCCTGGAGGGTAGTTCCTAGTCTCGCAAGTTCGTTTGCTTTAGAGATATCTCTGTGGCCCGGCACCTAGAACAGGTGAATTTTGAACTGTTCAGCCATCTCGTTGAGAGATCTGCGACTGTCGAGGGCAGTTTTGTGGCTGGCTGTTTTTGTGCCTGGCTGTTTGAGAAGATATAAGATAAGATACAAATTCCAGTGTCCCTGGAGGGTAGTTCCTAGTCTCGCAAGTTCGTTTGCTTTAGAGATATCTCTGTGGCCCGGCACCTAGAACAGGTGAATTTTGAACTGTTCAGCCATCTCGTTGAGAGATCTGCGACTGTCGAGGGCAGTTTTGTGGCTGGCTGTTTTTGTGCCTGGCTGTTTGAGAAGATATTTATGCCAATCGTCGTAATGACATTATATCTTAGCTATTCCACCACTTCCTTAATTGCAAGGATCTCCGCTTGATACACACTGCAGTGGTCGGGCAACCTCTTCGATATGACCGGTTCTAGATTTTTAGAGTACACCCCAAAGCCCATCTGGTCGTTTAGTGTGGAACCATCCGTATAGATGTCTATGTAACTTCTGTTACAAGGGATATCGTAGTTCCAATCGGTTCTACCAGGAATAGTGGTACCGTAATTTTTATTAAAAAGCGGCTCAGGTAGTGTGCAATCCACACTGCCTGGAACATCGGATATTGTATCAAGGTTAACACAGAGTCTGTAATCGCCACATGACCAATGAGAAAGCTCCTTTAACCTCACGGCAGTGCTCGCTGCAATTTAGGTAGCCACAATGTCCAGAGGCATTAGATGTAGCATTAAATTTAGTATCCACCATTAAAAATCTACATTTTTGACTTAATATTTGAATTAATTGAGGAAATCAAAGTAATGACTGATACTTCTAAAGGCTCAGAAAGTCATAGTAAAGGATCGGTTGGGGGCAATATCTATTCATTGACCTATCTGAGTTGCATTTAATTTGAGTGTTGGGGGTGAGTGTAATTTTGTAATTTCAAGAAATTTTAAGCCAAATCAACTAAAAATTGAGGCGTCAAGAACCCGAATTGAAGATTTGGTATTAAGTGGCTGTATTTATTTATAAAACTAAAAAATTTCGGGTGCTGTTGTTGCCGGGCATATGTGTACTTTGCAAATTTGCCCATGAACATTCCACTAAGGAACAAGACCAAACTTCGTACATATCAATCGAGTTTCGTTTCAAGTTTAAGCTGATGATACAATTTTTTTTTTTACTTTACATACCAAAAAAGTCCATTTGAAGTATATCTGGTAACCGTTGAACAGAGCGAACGTGTTTTCATGTCGATGCTCAAAGAAAAACATCTGTATTTCGGAATAGGTACTACCTATTACGCAAAAAATGTAAAGCCTTTGAAGAGTAGGCTCAAAATGGGATCCCAAGACCCGTTGTATGTTGTCTGCCTCTCCTATAGGTTTGGGTGCGTTGGCACCTGTATCCGAGAGTAACGCTTCAAGCGCCCAGTCATTAGTTAGACTAAAAAATGAGGAAGAGACGGATAAACCAGAGGGATGCGCAGTTCGTCCTTAGCCTTTGAGTGAATGTGGTGCTTCAGATTCAAATTCCGACAGCGACAGTGTCAACGAAGTAGTCATCGCAGCCAAATCGAGAGATGAGGACAGCGGTATGACGGTAATAGTGAGCGAGGGCTTTGCAAAGCTTACAATAAGACCGAGAAAGCACGACGAAGGAGAGTAAGGGGTATACACCGGCAGCGCAATCGGGCAAAAGTGCAGGATACTGGAAGGGATAGAACTGACATTCCAAGCACTTCTACGGAAGCTGGGAAGATAATCAGATCTACCGAAGAGCTTAACACTTCTAAAACGCTGAATAAGAGCTACCCGCTTTCAAGTAATCTGGGAAGACTAAGCCTGCCCTCCCGCAATGGAGAATCCAGACAGTGTCCTGCGGAGAGAGTCAAAGTCGGAACAGGAACGAAGGAAGCGCGCACGTTCCCTGAAAAGGACGCCACTGTCATCACGGAAGGCAAAATGATCGCTGAAAAAGGTAAGGAGCCGCACTCTTACGCCAGAGTGGCAGAGAAACACAGCAGAGATAAGCTGACTTTGGCAGTCATCAATATCGGCAGTGCATCCGGTAGGATTCCACCAGATCATCGGTCCCAAGTGGAGGATATGGTTGAAGGGTCCACCAATACAAATAGTGAGCTGCGATTATGGAGGGGGCATCTTAACGCTGCGCTTTGCGTCAGCAGAATGTACTGATGTACTGTCAAAAAGATCGTCGGAAGTATCCACACTCCCTGGAGCGCAAAGCTTGACCTGGTGAGAAAGATGGACATCCCCCAGCTCACAAAAGCGACAGTCTTCATTAAGGGATAGAGCTGTAAATTCGCGACGGCTCGCATATTGAGATTCTTAGACATGCAAAACCAAGGTTTGGTCGCGGAGAAATTGGAGGTCTTTCATAGGGACGAGAGGGAGTAAGGGAACTCTCCTTTTGGTGGGCATTGATCAAGTCTTCGTGACAAGTTTGGCTTGAGGATTGGATTGAGGTCTTTCAGATAAACCTCTACCGGAGCGAGACAGCCACACACGCTCTGATAAAGAAAATCAGAAAGGTCAAGATTCATATTGCCTTAATTCAGGAGCCATGGACGACCCGGAACAAAGTTTCTGGACTGAACCATAGTAGAACCAACATTAATAAGAGGGCAAAGCCCTTGCAGAATTCTTGAATACTAGCGACCCAATAACACTAAATATTGGTAGCGGTATTACCTTTGTTAGTAGTTTTAAGGAGGAGTTTTTAGATGTGACAATATGTTCGGAAATCTGATCGATGTGGTTCAGGATTGTAGGGTCTCCATGGAGAACTCCTTCTTTGACCATCGCCACATCAGGTTAGGAATAACACGGCCAGCGTTGAATCCGATAAGCTTCCGTAAAAAGTTAAAAGCAAACTGGACAAAATTCGGAAGATTAATCACAAAATTCGGAAGATTTAAGCCACCCGGATCTGATGGAAAATTTCCGGCGTTACTTCAGAAGGAGGCCGATTCTCTGGCGCCCTATTTGGCCACTATTTTCACAGCGTGCCTAGGTCTTGCATATACTCCAAAAGCCTAACAGGAGGCAAGGGTGGTATTTATACCCAAGCCTGCCAAGGCAAGTTATACGACACCAAAGGCCTACAGACTTATAAGCCTTACGTCCTTTCTACTCTAAACCATGGAACGTATTGTGGATACCATTACAAAGAGTAGGACATACAGCGATCTGCTCAAAAACAAACAGCAAGCCTATGTCAAGGAAGGGTTGCCTACATCATATCGCCAAGTACACGCCATCAATGTTGTCCCAATTTTCGACAAAAAAGTCACTAATTTAAGCTTTGCAGCTTCTCAATTGCCGCAATCTTGAAATTTTGCTTTCTCTTTGTGAGTAAAACGTAAAAATTTATATCGGCCGCATATTTTTAGGAATTTTTCTTAATTTTTGTTCATTTTTGGAATCAAAATTTCGCAATGGAATATAATTTATTTATTGTATAGTAAAGCTAAACGAAAAAAGGTGTATATTAATTAAAACCAGTAAGGAAGGCAAAAGTCGGGCGGTGCTGACTTTATATACCCTACACCTACCCTATAAGTACAAAGTGGGAGCTATATCAATTCCTAACCAATTTTGATGAACATCGGCGGATGTTTTCAGATGGGTTATCATACAACCCGTATCAAATTTCGAGCGAAGCAAATATGTTCAAACTGTAATAACTACGGTTGACAAATGATAACATTATTGCAAATTACCCAAAATCTGACGAACATATATATGGAAGCTACATCTAAATCTGAACCGATTTTGACCAAACATCTTGGATATTGTGGCAATCGTCGAGGAAAGCGTTGCGCAAGATTGGTCAATAAATGCTCTTGCCGTGGCTCTAGAAATGAAAAGGCAGCTATATCTAAATATGAACCGATTTCTATGAAATTCACCAATAATACCAAAAGTCATAAGAAAATCCTTCCTGCCAAATTTTGAGAGAATCGGTTAAGAAATGAGCACATATATATCGGAACTGTATCTTAATCTGAACCAATTTCTACCAAACTCTATAGATATTGTGGAAGTCGTCAATAAAGCGTTACACAAAATTTTGGCAGGATTGGTCAATAAATGGGCTTGCAGTGGCTCTAGGGGTGAACATCGGGCGATATATATACATGAGAGTTATATCTAAATCTGAACCGAATTCTATGAAATTCACCAGTAATGTTGAGAGTCAGGATTCACTAATAGAAGGTTAGGTCACATGCAAAACACAAAGTGGATAGGCCCCATAAACATCATTAAGGATGTCAAATCTGACGATTGAAAATGTCATCATATAGGAGAAAACGTAAACAAAGAATGAATGTAAAAAGAGAACAAGTTGACATCCTCAATGCCAAGTACTGCCAAATATTAAAAAAAAAGTATATCGGCTGATCGCTTGGCTTAACCTTATTCAGTGAATCCTGGTTGAGAGTCAAGACAAAATCAAATCCTGCCAAATTTCGACAAAATCGGTTAACAAATGACCACGTGAGGTACTATGCCATGTAAAACTTCTCTCCAAAGAGGTGTCGCACTGCCGCACGCCGTTCGTACTCGGCTATAAAAAGGAGGCCCCTTATCATTGAGCTTGAATCGGACTGCACTCATTGATATGTGAGAAGTTTGCCCCTGTTCCTTAGTGGAATGTTCATGGGAAAAATTTGTATTTGTATGTGTACAATGGGCTTCGCCTCTAGGCCGTCTCTATATTGAATAATTCAAGTGGCCGACAAATCGTTTTATTCGATTCAAAATTTATTAACGTAATGACATAAAACAAATTTATATTTTCTATTCCATAAAATACAAAATAAAAACGATAGTGATGAAATTTAACAAGTATTTGAATACAAAGTTTATAAAAATACTCCTCCTCAATCACTTTTCGTAGAGATCTATGTATATGTTTACATGCTGTTAGTGGTTTGGTTAATATATCGGCTATCATCTCCTCCGTTGGATAATATGTGCACTTTATTATTCCTTTATTTACTAAATCGTTTGTTAATTTGTATTTTGTATCCATGTGTTTGGTTCGGAAACGCAATAAGCTTTGATTGTCATTGTAAATTAATGTTGGTTCACTGGCAGGATGATGTATTTCTACCAACAATTGCCCTAACCAATTGTTTCTTTGATAAAGAAATGTTCTCAGCCTCGCATGTTGAAGATGCAACAAGTGTTTGTTTCTGACAAGACCATCCAATTGTACCTCCATTATAAAAATAATATTCTATCACTATTGGATTTTCTCTCACTTCCTTCTTCCGCCCAATTTGCATCGGCATATCCAAAGATACCCTCTTCATTTTCTTAATTTTAATTTTAGCTTTGTTCCGAAGTAGAATTAAGATGCTTCAAAACTCTTTTACACAGAAACCAATCTTCCATTTTTGGTTAAGAAACCATTTGAGCCAAGATATTTACAGAAGCTGAAATATCCGGTCTTGTATTAGTCGATATATATAAAAAGCGCCCAATGAGTTTCCGATACTTTGTATTTGACCCTTCTGCTTTCCCGTAACTAACATCCATTGGCGTTCTTACAAGCTTTGAATTCAGCATACCATATTTGTGTACAATTCTTTCTAAGTACGATGACTGACATAGCTGAAAGTTTTCTTTACCTTCTTTGGAAATGAAATTTGAATTCACAGATAATGTTTAATTTCACCAAGTTTGTGATCGTGAAATTCTTTGACAAAGCATTTGCGATATAAGTTAATTGTTCTGATATGGGACACACTACAATGATATCGTCGACATAAACAAGTTTAGAGCTCAACGTTTCACATATATTTCCCAAGTAAAACATACATCATTTATGCATTCTTCGAATCCCAATTTTTCAAGAGCTTCATGTAAAACCATATTAAAAGACCAAGCTGCCTGTTTCAGTCCATAAATACTTTTCTTTAGCAAACACACCTGCTCATTGTCCTCTTGAAACCCTGGAGGTTGTTTCATATAAATGGTTGCAGAGAGCTTTCCATTTAAAAATGACATCAAATTGATTTACAATCATTTTTTTCTTACCAGCAATTGACAGCAGGATTCGAAACGAGGTATGTGTCGCAACATGTGCAAAAACTTCGTCACAATCGACACCGAATTTCTGTGAAAACCCTTGAGCGAATAGTCGTGCCTTGAATATACTAACTTGACCATTAACATCGCTTCTCACTTCAAATATCCATTTAATTCTAATTGCTGTTCTTTCTTCAGG
Organism: Stomoxys calcitrans; assembly: GCF_963082655.1. Taxonomy (NCBI): domain Eukaryota; kingdom Metazoa; phylum Arthropoda; class Insecta; order Diptera; family Muscidae; genus Stomoxys; species Stomoxys calcitrans. The sequence continues at coordinate 154,727,419 of NC_081552.1, forward strand.
AAGTGAAACGAGATTCCAGGTCTGATTGGATTGAAGCGATTCTAATTCGTCTTGCATAGCTTCCATCCACTGTACACTTTCTGCACTGCTAACTGCTTCTTCAGATGATTTTGGCTCCTTTATCTCATTTTCTGTCCATATTTCATCAATAAGTCTCCTTGCTGCAATGCATTTAGTAGATCTGTTTGATGTTCTAATATCATTTTGTTGCTCAGAAATATTTAAATCTTCTACTGAGCAGCTGCTTTCAGTTGGAATATTGATTACATTTTCTTCTGTAGCGTTTTCTTCTAGTATCTCCTCCTCAATTAATAATCTTTTACCTCTTGGATTCAATAAAATTGAATAACGTGAAACTTCTCTAGACTTGGTTTTATTCCGTACCGCAATTCGTATGGAGTAGCATTAGTTGTTCTGGCTAAAACTATTCTGTATCAAATTGGCGGTTAAAACTGCTCCTCCCCAAAAAATGTGCGGTAAATTTGCCTCTATTAACATACACCTTGCCATTTCAATCAAAGTTCTGTGTTTTCGTTCCGCCTTTCCATTCTGTTGTGAGGAATACGGAGCAGTAAATTGGCTTTCAATAGCTTCCCCTGTCGGATCGAATTTTCTTTGGAATGCGTCCAAATTTAGTGCTGCACAATGTAACAAAATCCTTAAATGTCTATAACACCTCAGATTTTTGCGATAACAACCTTATTACGGTAAAACCAGAGAAATCTTCTATAAATGTTACCAAAAATCTTTTTCCAGAAGGTGTAGTTGATTGCATTGGCCCACATACGTCAACAAACAACAACAAACTAATTTTGTCCATGAACATTCCACTAAGGAACAGGGGCAACATCTCACATATCAATGAGTGCAGTCCGATTCAAGTTTTAAGCTCAATGATAAGGGGCCTCCATTTTACAGCCGAGTCCGAACGGCGTGCCGCAGTGCGACATCTCTTTGGAGAGAAGTTTTACATGGCATAGTACCTCACAAATGTTGCCAGCATTAGGGGGAAAAACCACCGCTGAAAATTTTTTCTGATGGTCTCGCCAGGATTTGAACCCAGGCGTTCAGTGTCATAGGCGGACATGCTAACCTCTGCGCTACGGTGGCCTCCTACGGAGGCATACGTCACTATGGATTAATTTTAAAGTAACTGTTGATTTCGTCATCGATTGCTTAGGAAATGGCATTCGTGTCATTTTACCCTTAGCACAAGATTCGCCACTTTCCTTTAATCCATAGTCCACAATTTTTTTTAATTTTCAACCATGTTTTCCTTACACATTCATCGAATCGCTTCCGGATCACGATGTTCTAGCTTCCGATGCCATTTGTGAATGCAATTTTCATTATGTTGCAATACCGCATTGACAAAAACTGGTTGCCATAAAATATACATTCCACAGTCAATATCTGACATTCCGACATTTTTATTTCCAAAATTTATGTAACAATTGCTGTCTTCAAATGATACGTTGTATCCTGATTTTGTAAGCTGTCTCACTGATAGTATGTTACCAACCAAACACACTACAATACTTCACTCAACTTCAATGTATGTTGGTTACCAAATTCATCACACACAACAATCTCAGCTAAACCAATTTCTTCAATAGCCACAGCCTGTCCATTTGCCAGTTCAATCGAGCTTTTGTAGCTTTCATTAAAATTCTTTCACTTACTGTGTGTCGTGTGGCACCAGAATTGAAAAGCCAAGAAAACTTCTTATTCTTGCAAAAATTGAATAAAAAATCTACACTCTTGGATAGCCTGTTTACCTTTTCTTTAGCCGGATTCGTTTTATTAGCATTTTGCTCACTTTTCCAGTTTTTACACTTGATGCAGTTATTCTTTTGGTTCCTGACTTCTTACAGAGATAGGGTATACTTCTATTACCAGCCACTGCTTTCAAAACTTCCATCACTGCTTACGTGTTGCCGTCTTTCGTATTCTACAATTTCTCTTTGTTGCACTAAGCGAATGGTACCTCTTCCTCCTTGCGGGATTCTGGAAATGTAATAAGAGTATCGTATCCTTCGGGCAAGCTACTCAAAAGCATGGCAGCACTCCATTTATCAGACAAACTTTCTTCACCAACATCGCGTAGTTTTGTAAAAAAGTCGTTCATTGCATTTATGTGAGCAACTGCATCACCTCCTTCTTGTAGTTTTAAGCTACGTATAGATCTCATCAAATTGCATTTATATCGTTATTGGTAAACCGATTCTCACGAAGTTTTGCACGAGTGATTCTCTTATAAGTCTCGACATTATAGATGAACTCTGTATTTAAAAATCATTCGCTTTAGTGTTTTTGTTTTCAAGTCCTAAAAATTATGTTCTTAATCCTGTAAAAGTATCAGGTGCATTTTCCTGCATCAAGAAAAGTTATTGATCTTTTTACGCCCACCACCATAGGATAGGATTGGAGAACTCCCATATAAAGTGGTACTTTGATTTGACTTCTTGAGACACTGGAAGGGGGTTGGAAACCGCCTAGGAGGCAATCCAGCGATTTCAGAGGGTCCGCGCTTAACAGATAGAGCGCCTTCGATCTCAATGCTTCGGGTGAGAATACCCCGTACCCAGGATTATGAGTGAACACTTCTTCTCTTCTTCAACATAAAATGGTCCATAAATTTTACCACGAATATTTCTCTCAAATACGGCAAGTACTACCTCGTCTGCCTTTGCTACCATACTTCAGAACCGTATAACCATAGGGGTAGTATAAGTATCTTGTATAGTGTAATTTTTTCTGTGACAAAAGGTGCTGTTATTCCCGAAATGCCTAGTTTATCAAATGTAGCATGGAGTGTTTTGTTATGACCTTCAATAACCGTGGCAAATACGGCCAAAATCCTCCCATATAAACTTATCTCCAGATTTGGTTGAAATTTTGCACGCAATGGATTTTGACTTGCAACATCCATAAAGGTATTGTCCAAAAGGGAAATGAAAATATGACAAATATGTTTCTTATGGTCCCGAGACTCAAAATCGATAGATCGGAAGAAATGGAAGCAATACCCAAATATGGTCCAATTTGAGAGGTGTAAAATAACTCGCTTATTTAAATTTCAACACAATCGGATGAAAAATAGGTCTTTGATAGGCCAACTATCAATCGGGAAATCGGTGTATAAGACATCGGTATATAGAAAGACTTCCTACTCGGCCACTTGTTTTGGAGAGGCCCAAAATAAGTAATTGTTTCAAACTTGAGGGAAATCGGATAAAAAATGAGCATTTTATGGTCTCGGGAAGTAAAATCGGAAGATCGGTCCATATGGGACCTATTCCAAAATGTGGATCATTTTTGGTCCAAGTTTTATCCACCTATGTTAACTCTCTATTTTTGGCCAACATTACTATGAACTCACCACACTGTGCGACGCAGTCCGATTTAAGTGCGTGGGCGACGAACAAATTCAAAATTCTTTTTTTTTTTGCTTAATAGTGCTCGATATCCCAACAATAGTAAATTTGCTGTGGAAGCTACAAATATTGTTAGGTAAAAAACATTTTTTGCATGGCCTTAGCAGACATGTGGAGTAAAAAAAAGTGCTCCTGGGCTTTGGAAATTTTGAACTCAAGGGGTTTTCCAATTTTTTAATATAAAATTTGAACTATTTTGAAGTTCATAGAGCACCCGTATAAGTTGACATATCTTCTTCAAATTTCACTTTAAAAGCATCTACAATATGTCCTCTTTACAAACAAAAAAGAAAAAATCAAGGTATTTTATCAAGTTTTTTCAAGAAAGACTAATCAATGGAAACATTTTTTTTTACCAAGAAATGCAAAAATTACAAAAATACAAAGCGAATTTCGGCCAAAATTTCAATCAATAAAAATTAAAACCCGTATATCCACGAAACCAATGGAGGTATTGTGCACAACCTCAAGCGGAATTTTTTGTAGGGATTTTCGAGCACTATTTAGAAAAAGAATTTTGAAAATCGGACTATAAATGAAAATTTGGCGGCCCCAACAAATTTTCGAAATACCGAGATGACCAACTTTAGGGGCCCGGACAAACTAAGGCCTTGAAATTTTGCACACAATTTCGCTCAGATCTAACCTTTTCAAATTTCAAGAAGATATCTCTCTCTACCAGTTCTCACACGGCATATTTTTTATTAGTTTTTTTCGATTTTCTCCCACTGTGCATTGGCCGGCTTTCGCGTCTAATAGACTCCGGAACTTAGGTGGGGACACAGTACCAGACATGAACCAACATAGGGGCGTGGTATAGAAAACAATTAAGGATTTTGTAAGTAGCACGGAATTCCTAACTTAGATTTTCTTTCTTGTCGTCACTTTTTAAGTAATTTGACAGCGCAACAAGCCGATTATTGGCTTAGTTGTATGTCCATAGTCGCATGGGGCGGAATAATATCCGCACCCTCTTTTCAATGCAAACAAACCTTTTTATTTGCAAGAACAAACTATGTACAGTCGGACCTCGATGCTCGGGACCGGATGCATTACGGATAATCGATTTTCCCGGATTATGGAGTAATATGTTGTTTTCAGTTTTTACAGATATTTTTAATAAAATTTGTCTTGATCTAAAATGCAAGAGCAGCCAGGGCTCTCCAAGAAGTCAAAAAAATATTGAAGAACCATGTATTGCTTCTTTTAAAGATATTTTTGGGCGAATACTATCATCGCCATTAGTTTCATCTGAACTATCCTTCTGAGTCTTATCTGTGGCATATATCATATCTATAATTGCACCATCGAACAAAACAGCAAATTTGGAAGCATTATTACACCTGAGCTATCTTTCTTTATCCTCTATGGTAAGATCCTTCATTACATTTAATATTTCTGTTTCTTTATCGGATGTATTTTATCTTTCATTTCTATATCTGATACAATATTCGATAATGGCATTTAAAGCTTCATCTATCACCTTGGTCCATCGGCTGAACTTAATTTATTTTACGTCTGGATGTGTCGAACAGTCGTCTATTAGCAGAAGGATTCACTAAGTTTTTGAGTTACCCAAGCTTTTTTAATCACTTTATAAATTGCATTGGCTTTGTTTTGAAAAATCATTGAAGATCTTGTCCGAGCACTTTTTCCAATTACTAACGTCTTTCACTTGAGAGTACCAGGAGCATTATCACACAATAATGCAGTTAGTCTCTCCTCTGCTCATCTATGGCCGCCACATCATGGCATATCAAGCAACTTTATTGCAAACACTTCTAAAATAGGGCAGTTTCATCATCTCCATTAGGTTGGGTTTAAGTAGCAGTCTGCCATCAGACTCACTTAGACGTTTTCGTCCATTGTAATACCACAGGAACAGAAGAAGAACGAGATTTAAAAATATCTTGTCTATCCCGGATAATGGAGGTTCCCCGATAATCGAAGTCCGACTGTCCTACTAACAGAAAATTTATTTATTTGCTGCCGGAAAAAATGTGGCTTGTCGGTTCAGCTGTAATAATGCTTCAATATTTTGTAGTTAAAAAACACTCTTGTCAGTTGGTGCAGTGCAAATGGAATGTCCCTTAATATATATGTACAAATGTTAGAAATTGTCTTTGTTAGGTCTCAGCCCATACTTTCGGATTTCTTCATTGACTTCTACATACCGGGGCCTAATTCTTACATCCGCAATCGACTTATTACCATCGAGTTTCGCATTTTGTTGGAATATGGTATACGTTATCGAATAATTCTATTCGAAACTTCGAACATAAATGTGCGAGTTTTTGTCCGCAGCAATTTACCTATCGTTAATTAAAAATTTTCGATTATTTTCAAGGAACTTGGCTAAAAATAGGACATCGAAGTATTTATTTCATAAAATAAAACAATAATTATAATATATGAATATTTTTGGTCCCTTAAATTGGACAAAAATTAACTTGTGCTTAAGCCAAATTTGGCAAAGCAAATTATCTACAAACATGACCAAATCAAAAGTTGTATCATTTAACCACTTAATTTTATGCAGCAGGATATTTTTTCCAGGGAAACGTTCTGACTTCATCCAATTGCACTATGGCTGTTGTTCTCCTTGTGCCTGCTAGAGGCGACGTAATTCACTTATTTTTATTACCCTCTTTCACTGCAATCTATAGTGTAAAAACCGTAACCGCCTAGCAGAAGTCGTTTACTGTTGATTGATCTCCCGACACTTGAAATTACAGCACTGATAGGAAAATATGTTGCAAAATCATGCACAAATGGTGTCATTATCATACACGGACATTCTTGGAAATATTGTCAACATGCGTGGATGATTTTGTGAACACGCGTTGTTGTTTCATGCACCGACCGTTGTGAACATCGTCCCTACGAAATATGTATGTATACCAACCATAAGTTTAAATGATTTTTAAAACATTGTGTGTGTATAGGCGGCCGTGGTGCAATGTGGTAAGGTGTTTATGAACACACTATGGGATTGATGGAACACAGGTTCTATACTCAGGAGTTAACAACTTTTTGCAATCTTTCAAAAAATGTTGTACTAGAGGTTGTCAGAATGGGAACGGATGTGGACTTTTTGTTCAACATAACTGTTTTTTGGTTTATAAACATCTGTGTGTTGATTCACTTTTATGAACCAATGTGGTCGTTTTGTCAACGCCGTGATTGATTTTTCCTATGGGTGTTCTACCCGGTAAATACCCAATGCTTGGGTACTTATTGGTAAAGTTGTCGCTCGCGAGAACTAATAACGAGATTAGTAACCCATTAAGGTCCTTATGTGCAATGTGCAAAATAACATCCTTGTTTATTTTGTTCTTTTTGTTTACTTTATAATTGGGATCCATTATCCTAATTATTGATCACCTTGTATTGGGTTGCCCAAAAAGTAATTGCGGATTTTTCATATAGTCGGCGTTGACAAATTTTTCCACAGCTTGTGACTCTGTAATTGCATTCTTTCTTCTGTCAGTTATCAGCTGTTACTTTTAGCTTGCTTTAGAAAAAATGTGTAAAGAAAAGTATATTTGATTAAAGTTCATTCTAAGTTTTATTAAAAATGCATTTACTTTCTTTTAAAAAATCCGCAATTACTTTTTGGGCAACCCAATAGTTAATTAGTAATTTGTTTTACCTTTCTAGGCTCAATATCTACGGTATCATTTTCTATGGCAACGAACGAACGAAAAAACTGGTTTTGCTATTTTGAATGGCAAATTTCGTTGAGTGTAGAGGTTAATAATTGCATATATCAATAGCCCCCTTCCGATCCTCATTTATATACATTCATTGCATAAGCGTAATTTATCCTCATTACCTATCATTAGAGTAACAGATCGTCATAACCATCATGCATTTCGTCTCAAAACACTTTCGGGAATAGGACGGACGGCCCAGATTTCCATGTCAGATTTGTGGTGAGGATTAGATTCGCTTTATTCGTTTCACCCATTTCCGATATCTTAAGGGACGCGGAAGCTCGTCTGTGCATAAATCGTTTATTAATTAAACTGAAATTTTCAGCACATCCTAATGTTCATACCTAAAGTCTTTCATACATGGAGGTAATTACAAATGTACTTCCACCGATGAATACCGTCATATAACTAATCATACAGGCATATCTTACCCAGTCGACATATACGACGGTCGGTCGTCTTTACACACTCGTACAATAGGGAGGTCGGCTTTTTGGTCTTATCACTTGTTCTTTAATTTAAGCAATAAAAAGTATTCATAACGCTTTTGCAGCAGCAGCAGTGGTTGCAGCAGAGAAGCCATAAGTCAAAGCGATGCGAATTGTTTTTCCTGACCATTCACTCACTCACTCTCCTTCATAACTGAAAGTGTATCGGGTCATGCAGCGCTCGAATACGGGCGTTGAAAAATTTCGAACTCAACGTACGGTTAACTGAGTTTTCCTGGTGATTACATTGGGACAAAAGACATTCTTGCCAGTCGGGTTGACGATCCCAAAATAAAATTAATTATGACTGTTATTTGTGAATCGGTATCACATTTTAAATCGACTTTGGAATTAACCAAATCAAATGGTTCCGCCAGCCATCACCATCAAATCAATGATAACAACAGCGAAAGTGCAACGAACGCTGATGTCCCTAAAATTAACCGTCAAGAAAACAACGAACCCGAGGAGGAAGGCCATGGTGCCAAAGTGTTGCGTATCGTTTGGCATGCTTTCTACGAGAAGTACGACTATTTGCGCAGGCGTACACAAATTTTTAAAAACTTTGTCGGCCGCGAAAACAATAAGCCATTGATGAAGAAATTTCGACGTTCCATGCGTTTGAATAAATCGGCCAAAAATAAGGGCTATGAGTTTTTTATGAGTGATGAAGACAGAAGGTAATTAAAGCAAACACAAATGTTGTAGAGTTAGTATATGATATCAATGTTGGTCCATAAAAGTGAGAGATACAAAAATTAAGTGATACACTATTCGTCTTACACATTCTATCAACTTTATACAGAAAAAATATGTTTTGATACCCTACACCCGGAAGTATATGAGTGCATTTAGAGTAGCGTTGGGCACATGTGCTAATGTGCGAAATATTTCCAAGCCCATGGGCTTATCCTAGCAGGCCGCGTCGTCAAGACGTCTTAAAAGAAGGGTGCATGACCTTGTTAAACTGTTGAAGACAAAAAGTCGGCAGCCCATACAAAACGTTGATGACATTTTCATATAGTTGTCGCGAAAATCATGCATTACATTTTAAGCGACATTGTGAACGAACAGGCCGTCTATGAATATATTTATGATAGAATCTCTCATATATGCGTTAATGACAATATTCCAAAATTTCTGCAAGTTTGTCTTCAATGCCAAAAATTGTTATTGACAAATTAATTTTTTTTAAATATGTTTTTAAGTTTTTTGTTTTATTATTCGTTTAGAGTTTTTTTTAAAATAATATAACAAAAGTTCTGGTCTCGTCAGACGTTGAGACTCAAATGACTTGGTCACGTCTATCACATTCTTCAGTTTTGGTATTTAGTACAGTTGGATTTCTATTTCATTAATGTGCAAAACAAAGTTTTTTGTCAGATGACGGTTTATGCGACTCGGTCTTCTAAGATGTCCTCTACAGAGTAAAGTGGTTAAATTTTTTATGAGAGTGTGAACACGGTTAGTGAATTTGTCAGCAAAAATGCCATATCGATGACAAAATTCAAATTATCTTTAAGAAGTCTTTGAAGACAAAGTCATGATAGACGTGCTGGAATGGTCTTGTGCTCGTACACAAAAATGTGCAATAGTGGGTACGTATTTGCCCGCCGCTGATTTAGAGGCATTGTGTATGACGGCGTCAAATCCTTTAAATATGGGTTAAATGTTTATAACAGCAACAAACTTCAAAATATAGAGAAGATCGGCACACCCCTTATATTGTCATGCAGAGGTGCATTTCGAATAAACATATGTTTATGTGTATATCTTACACTGTGCCGATTAAGTATTGGTCGACAATTTAAATTAAATTCATTACAGATGAATACATTGAAAATTAAGTAAACGTTCAATATGAATGTTGTTCACTGACGTGATCGACTCCAAGAGTTATTCTATCCAAATGGTATAGTTATCGATGTGTTTACTTCCTTGCTTTTTTGTAGCATTACACACAATTGCATTAAGTTACAATATCTTGCTTTACAGTAAGAAAAAAATAGTCTGCTGATATCAGCAAACACTGTTTGCTCTGATATTATTGGGTTGCCCAATAAGTAATTGCGGATTTTTTAAAAGAATGTAAATTCATTTTTAATAAAACTTAGAATGAACTTTAATCAAATATACTTTTTTTACACTTTTTTCTAAAGCAAGCTAAAAGTAACAGCTGATAACTGACAGAAGAAAGAATGCAATTACAGAGTCACAAGCTGTGAAAAAATTTGTCAACGCCGACTATATGAAAAATCCGCAATTACTTTTTGGGCAACCCAATATATTAAAAGGTTTAAACTTTTGAATGAATCCATAAAAATGTCTTTGACTTCTAAACGTATTAATAAAAACATTATCAATTTTAGGTGTTAATTTTTTGTTTAAAAGCATAAATATACAATAATAATAGAAGTAGTTATTATGTCTGCCGTTATTTAAATTCGTTCAATGTTAGCAAATTGTAAAAAATTTTACGTTGTATGTTTGCAAACTTGAAAGATAAGATGGAATATATTATAATATTTGGAAACATTTATAAAATTTTTGAGTTTTTCATTTTAACTTTTTACCATTTGAAAACAGCAGAAAATGGTTGCTGTTTTAGCAAAAAATTACTGCTGTTCCATTTTTAGCAGACTTTCTGCTGTTACAGCAAAAATGGTAGCTGTCTTTACAAAAATGGTTGCTGTTTAACAAATTTCTGAGTGTAGCGTGGTGTAGAAGAAAATATCGTCGACACAGTTCTGAACAGTGATTCGGATCGGAGCAGTCCTATTTTTGCCGGAGCGAGAGTGGAGCGTAATTTTTTGTACCCGGAGCGGGAGCGAAGCGGTTTAAAATCTGCTCTGCTCCGACAAAATAAAAATCTGTCTGTGCATGTATTCTTGTCTGTCTGTTCATGTATTTATGTATGCAGGTTGCATTTGTTGGCCGACTGTCACAAAATTTTGCACAAGTCTCTTTTTCGGTCCAAGGACGAACGCTATTGATTTTGAAAAAAAAAACGGTCCAGATTAAGATATAGCTACAATATATATCATTCATCTGATATGGCCTATTAAGGCTGTAGAAGCCAAAATTTTGGTCCGATTTTAACAAAATTTAGCATGATGTGTTTTTTTTTGACGTCCCAATACGATTTAAAATTTCCTAAAAATTGGTTCAGATTTAGATATAGCTCCCATATATGTATTTCATCCGATATGGACTTTTAAGGCTATAGAAGCCACAAGTTTGGTCAGATCTTTACAAATTTTTGCATGATATGTTTTTTTATGTCCCAATACGTGTGCAGAATTACATAAAAATCAGTTCAGATTTCGATGTAGTTCCCATATATATCTTTCATCCGATATGACCTATTAAGGTTGTAGAAGCCACAATTTTATCCCGATCGTTACAGAAGTTTGCACGAAATGTTTTATTTGACATTTCAATATGTTTACAAAATTTCATAAAAATCGGTTCAGATTTAGATGTAGCTCCCATCTTGGTCCAATCTTTACAAAATTTTGCATGAGGTATATTATTTGACAATGCATGTGGAAAATTTCGTAAAAATCGGTCCAAATTTCGATATATCTTCCATCCGATATGCCTTCTTAAGGCTATAGAAGCCACAATTTTGGTTTCATCTTTATAAAATTTAGCGTAGGGTGTTCTATTTGAGGCTACCATAGCACAGAGGTTAGCATATCCGCTTATGACGCTGAACGCCTGGGTTCGAATCCTGGCGAGACCATCATAAAATTTTCAGCAGTGGTTATCCCCTCCTAATGCTGGCGACATTTGTGAGGTACTATGACCTGTAAAAACTTCTCAAAAGAGGTGTCGCACTGCGACGCGCCGTTCGGACTTGGCTATTAAAAGAAGGCCCCTTATCATTGAGCTTAAACTTGAATCGGACTGCACTCATTGATATGTTAAAAGTTTGCACCTGTTCCTTAATGGAATGTTCATGGGAAAAATTTTGGAGTCTTAGTACGTTTGCTAAAATTTAGCAAAGTCCGTTCAGATATAGATATATGTAGCTTCCATAAATATATTTCATATGATATGGCCTTTTAGTTTGTAGTAGCCAAAATTTAGGTCCTATTGTAAGAAAATCTTACAAAGCTCTATTCAATTTATCAATAGGTATGCAAAATTAAAATCTGACTATATTTCATCATAGGTTCCACGCATTAAAATTAGTACGCAGACTCTGTGGTGTAGGGTATTTTATAGTCCGTTCTGCCCGACTTTTGCCTCTCCTAACTGGTTTTTACTACAGGGTGGCTGATGAATATTGCTACAATGATGAATATTGCTACATTTTTTTTTCGGTGTATGGAATACATTTTTCTTTTATTCATGTTAAATTAAATTATTAAATTAATTATTAAATTATTATTAATTAAATTAATTAATTAATTAATTAAATTAATTATTAAATTATTATTATTAAATAGAAAAAAAGTTATTACATTTTTTTTTGGTAGCGGCTTTCATCAGCCACCCTGTAGTTTGGTTTACGAATTTGTTTTTTTTTTTTGGCGAATTCAAACAAAAATTAAAATTGTTTAAATTAATATGGGATAATTTTAGAGTTAACCTTCGTTAAGTCGTTATCAAAAACATATTATAGAACAGATTTGTACAAGTTTTAAAAAGTTTCCTATTAAAGTCAAACAAGTGAAAAAGAGATAAGTGCGGCAGGGTCTTTGCTCGGTTTCTCTTTATAGGCAAAAACTAAAAAGAATCAAGCAACAACTCGATGGTTTTTTATACCCACCACCAACGCAGGTAAAGTTCTTGAACCAGCTGTACGGACTATATTTAGATATAGCTGCCACATAGACCGATCTCCCGGTCTAGGGCCTTAAACCGACAAAAGCCGCTTTTATTTTTCGATTTCACTGAAGTTGGAAATCGCGAGTTGTTCTAGGGCCCCCGATATCCGAACCGAAAATGGTTCATATCGAACCATAATTAAATTTAGCTGCCATATAGACCGGTCTACTGATTAAAGTCTCGCTTATTACCCAATTTGGTTGAAATTTAGAACAGATAATCCAGTTACATATCAAACTATATATTTAGATATATCTGCCGACCGATCTGCTAATTAAGGTTCTTAAAGCTGCCTTATGGACGGATCAGCAGATCTGGGATCTAAGGCCATAAAATCCTCATTTATAGCCTGGTTTCCTTGAAGTTTTAAACTGTGACTTATATAAAGGTATCTAAACCGCATATGATCCAAATCAGCCAATACTTGAACGTTGATATAGATATAAGTGTATCCATGGTGGTGGATATTCAAAGTTCGGTACGTCCGAAATTAATGCGTTTTTACTTCTTGTTTTAAATTGGGTTAGAATTGCTTCTGGTATATACTTAAGAAGCAAAGTCGGATAATCTGCATACTTGGCATGGATGTTGGAGGTTATAGGAGAAACCATTATATAAAACTTCAGTCAATCCAATAATAATGGCGCCCTCTAAACGCTAAGAAATTAAAATCGGGAGGCCATATTATAGGGGAGTTGCAGGTCGTAGGAGAAATTATGTAAAATTTCATTCAAATCGGATAAGATTTGTGCCCTCTAAGGGCCCAAGAGGTACAATCAAGAGATCGGTTTGTATGGGGGCTATAAAGGGTTATGGGCGGATTGAGACTATACTTTACAAAAATGTTGGAGGTCATATAGGAAATCGGTTTGCAAAATTTCGCCAAATCGGATAAGAATTGCGCCCTCTAGAGGCCCAAGAAATCAATTTAGGAGATGGGCTTCTATGGGGGTTTTATAAGTATATAGTCCGAAATAGACGGAAATCAAGAATACGTATAATCGGAATTGAATATTGCTTGATGCTGTAAACGTAATGACAAAATTAATGTATCACTTCATAGTGCGGGATGTGTATAAGAATAAAATTTAAAAATAAATAATCAATTTAAATGTAATGCAGCAGGAGCGGAGATGAGCGAAAACAAATTGTCGGAGTGGGAGCGGAACGGAAAAAATATACCCGCTCAGGATTCCTGGTTCTGAATGGGGGTTTTAATGGGCCCTGGTGTTGTCGACAAAGGCGGTACAGTAATCTGTTAGTCAGTCTTTGTTCAAAATTTTAGCTCAATAATTTGGGACATACTTTAATAGCTCTACTAGGCAACAACGCCCCGTGAAGTAGTTTTACATTGCTGTAGAGAAGAAAGACACCGCTAAAATTTTTTCTGATGTAGTCACTTGGATTAGAGCCCAGTTGTTCATGGGAGGCTGAATACATCCCACTAAACAGCCTAGAGCTGAATCCAAACTTCTCACCCAACATTGTCTAGCATATGTAAAAGTCGCATAGTGTCTTAATGGTCTCTGTCCTCTGTATTCCCTTTACAGTATAGCTTCAAATTGAGCATTTTGTTTCCTTCGGCCGTCGCAGAACGACCACGTTCCGAGATGGGTGTTTAAATTGTGTTACTTTGTATTTAAAAGGCAAAGTTTCAAATTGTTGGTGAAGACAACATAAAGGCTTTGATATTAAGATCGCGATAGAGTGAAAACCAGCTGTATATGGGTGCCCTTATGAGTGTGATAACTAATGTTATGTAGACATAGGGACCCACAATATGACCTTTCTTTAATTTGAATTAAATTTAATTTGAACGTTTAATTTCAATACAGTGAAAGCTGTTTTGTAAAAATTGGAAATTTACAACGAATCTTATCGTCTTGACTGGAAGTATTGTTGATAAGATTACATGCACTCAATCTCTTTATTATGATATTCTTATTGCACAAACATACACATATAGCTTGTGATTTGAGGAGATTACCATAAATAAGCCCAAGCAAATATTTATACTTTGACTTTCAAGACAGTAGAAAAGAAGAAGGAAAATATTAGGAATAGACGTGTTATCGCAGGAACATTGTTGTGATAAGATTAACCTCCTATTTAGCAATACATACTTTCGCTGTCGTCACACTTTGAGTGTCAAAATATGAAATATCTTGACATGCCGTATCGAATATAGTCTGATACCTGTTGTCCATAGATTTGGTTTAATGCATGTCGTTTAATGTACATACTCTCAAGTATTTTCATGTAGATTGCACTGTTATTTCTCATAGAAATTTGTTATTACAACCACGAGAAAAACTTCTGATCCCTTTTAGATGTGACGGAGAAACTGTCATTTGTTGATTTATTTTAGTATTAAAGTTCACTTGACCCATTACGTACCGTCATGATCGATATTTAAAATGAAACTCTTAACTAGAACAGACGAAGATGTTGTCAACAATATTTTGATCGGAAGATGAGTCTATATTTAAATATTGGGTTGCCCAAAAAGTAATTGCGGATTTTTTAAAAGAAAGTAAATGCATTTTTAATAAAACTTAGAATGAACTTTAATCAAATATACTTTTTTACACATTTTTTCTAAAGCAAGCTAAAAGTAACAGCTGATAACTGACAGAAGAAATAATGCAATTACAGAGTCACAAGCTGTGAAAAAATTTGTCAACGCCGAAATCCGCAATTACTTTTTGGGCAACCCAATATATATTACGATTCAGCCCATCTTCCATGTTGACCTGCGGACAAAAAGGGCATATGTAGCGAGTTTCAGCTCAATGGTTTAAATTTTGAAGAATGTAGTGTGATTAAAATATAATGTCAGATGGATAGCGCCGAATTGGGTATGCGTCTAGCGATATGTAAGCCAATTATTCAGAATGATGCCCGAAGGGCAACGGATTGCAGGTCAGAAACGGATGGTCAGGAAGTGTGGGTACAAACTGGTTTCAAAGAGGTCTGCCGCTTTGCTGTCGTTGGCTAGAACAGAAGTGTCAGTCATTGCAACCGTCATGGCAGGTCAATGCCTAAACAGAATGAAAAATGCAACTCTGCAAACAAATGTCAACAAATAAACTCGCAAAATTGAAGCAATTTTTTGACGACTTTGTCGACTAAAAACACCACTTCATGCGTGGCAGCACAGAATGAAGCTCGCTTGCAAGCATCAAAGTTGAACGTTTTTTCTAACTTTTTCGCATTGCTTTTGTGAGATTTGTGTGCAGACGGTCAAAAACAAAGCTCAACGCGCTCATTCTGTTTCGGTCTTCACTGTCAAATCGTAAAATATGCAGAAGAGGAAGAGGAGACTATAGAACAGGGATGTGCAAAATGAAAATGTGACTGGGTGTATAAGATACTCTCTTTTGGTATATTTTATTCTCTCAATGCTTAAAATTTTTTTTTTTTTTTGATTGAAAGATTGATGTTTTAGAAAAATACGGATAAAATAAGAAAATCTAAATAATTTATTATGTCTTCCAAGCGATAAATCAATAAATATCACTATTTTGCTTACAGTTTACGCTTCACAACGAAGCGTAAACCCCTGCGCATGTTCATTTGTTGTTGTTTCAACAATGACTGAAACAAAGATAATAACAATACGTGTGACTGGCCATCGAGGCTATCGTGAAGGGCTGGACATCGCGGCTATAGAAAATCTTCTGCGTGTGTGTAACCTCGAAAAAGAAAATCTAATTTAGGAATTCCGCGCTACTTACAGAATCCTTAATTGTTTTCCATACCACACCCCTAAGTAGGCTCATGTCTGGTATTGTTTTGTCACCTAAGTACCGGTAGCTGTTAGGAGCGCAGGCCGGGCAATAAAGGAAATGCTCCAACGTCTCGTCATCTTTCCCACATGTCCTACACATGTTTTCACTTTCCGCACAGATTTTGCAGCAAGGTCGTAGTCCCATCTGTCGTCTTTATGATACCCAAAGCTATACTGACCTCATTCTTACTTCCTTTCAGTAAAGCCTCGTCTTCTCACGATCCGGATCTATCCATAGAATTTTTGCCATTCTATCGACCGTTTTGCTGTTCCACAGTGTTACCACATCGTCGGCCCGAAAGGCTTCGGGTTAATCAAGTTTATTGACAGCAGTTCACTGCCGAATCGTCTGAGCTTTCATTCCCCTTACTCCGTTATACCCCTGCACCAAACGATGCGGATTGTGCCCTCCTCAGAGAAGGCTTTAATCTCCTTGCACTGCATGATTGTTCGTAACCTGGTTGTTATTGCCCTGATGGCCTGTTTACTGTCCGTAAAGAAACCACCTCTAATTCATCCGGGTTTCCTATCATCACCTCGATTGTACTGCGATGGTATGCCCGCTCTTATCCTCGCTCCATTCTCCCTCACTTTGTCTGTATGTCAATGTGTCGGAGATCTAGAAAAGTATCCAGTGCCCTAGTGGGCGTGATTTTAATCGCTCTGCCTATGCCAAGACATCATGTTCTCTGAACCTGTTTTATTATCCTCACGATGCACTTTTTCTCCATCGCGGACAACCAAACTACTCTCCTCGGATTCAAGCCCCATTTCGAGCCTACGGTCCGTCTGCCTATTGCCCAACAACTGTGAGCCTTCTCAGTATACACCTGAATGTGACACTGCAGTTCCACTTAAGATTGCAATTTTTTGAGCATGTATATCACATTCTCAGGTTGTTGGGTTTTGTAAAGCGCCCTCGATGGTTCAACGGCAGAAAAAATAAGGAAGATGCATTCTTTTTTCTGCCTCTCCTATTCCTGTGGTATAACAATGGACGAAAATGTGTGAGTCTGATAGCTTATGGTAGCTTGTCTTGCGTTAGGCTAGGTTTAAGTGGGTGTCTGCTATCTGACTCTCCTACATGTTTTCGTCCATTGAGATACCACAGGATCAAGAGAAGGATTGTCTTGGAAAAGTTTCTCTCTTTGGGGAAAAGTTTTTACATGGTATAGTACCTCACAAATGTCGCCATCATTAGCAGTTTTCACCAGGATTCGAATTAGGCGTTCAGCGTCAAATGCGGATATGCTAACTTCTGCGCTACGGTGGCCTCCAACTTGGAGTTAAAACACGAATAACAAAGCACTAAACTGCCTTAGTTTAGTTTGGACTTGTGCAACATACCATGTTATAACATACTTATGTTATGTTATAACATGGTAGGTAAGTCTATTGTGATACCACATTAGCGACAGACAAAAGGCCTTGGAAGCCTTGCATTTGGTCGGAATTGAAACCACGACTACCCCTCTGGCTACCAACTCGGCTACTGGGGCGCCTTTTATACCATTTATGTAAACGTTTTTTTCCAATCCTAAAGAAACAAACGGTTCGAAAAACGGTGGTAAATTTTAGCCAAAAAAATCTGTATTTAGACAACTGTCAGTTTCATCTTTGAATTCTTTTTTTGAATTAAGCACGCATATGGGCATTTATTTATCTTAAGTTATAAGATTTAAACATCTGGTTTACTTGTTTTGTTTTGAGCTTATGTACAGCGGTCAAAAAAAGTATTCATCATTCAATGTTTTTTTTTAATAAGTCTACAAAAGGCAATTGGAATAAAAACATATTAAACTAATGATGCAGTAGTGCTTGTGTGATATATATGTACACAATTTCATTGTTTTTAAAGAAAAAAATAGTATTTATTGGAACAAAAACGGCCATTTTACAGCTGAACACAAAAAATTAAACAAAAAAAGTATTCATCATTGCAAAAAAACAAAAAAATAAATAACATAATTTAAAAAAATTAATACTTTGTTATTCGACCACCGCGTTTTATAACTTCTTTTAAACGGTTTGACATCGATTGGACTAATTTAGCGGTTATATTTTGGTCTATATTAGTCCATTCCTCCATTATCACCTGTTGCATTTGACTCTTGCTCGAAAAATTGCGCGTTCTCAATTTGCGTTCGAGATGTTCCCAAAGATGTTCAATTGGGTTCAAGTCGGGACTTTGAGGAGGAGTTTTAATGACTTTGGGGCAGTTATACAGCATCCACATCTTGGTATTTAAAGCAGAATGTTTGGGGTCATTATCTTGATAATATTGAAAGTTATTACCAAGCCCAAGTTTTACAGCACTATCTTTTAAGTTCCTCTTTAAAATGTCAATGTAATACTTATGGTCCATTACTCCATTAATAATTTCAAGATTTCCCGCTCCTGAAGCCGCCATACACCCCCAAACCATTAAACCACCTCCACCATGTTTTACAGTAGCAACTGTGTTTCGTTCTTCAAGCTCTGTATTTGGTTTTCTGTACACTATGACCTTTCCATCGCACCCAAAAAGATTAAACTTGCTCTCGTCTGCAAAAATGACTGTTTTCCAAAATGATTCGGGCTGTTTTACATACATTTTTGCGAAGTTTAGCCTTTTCACTCGGTTTATTTTATTTATAAAGGGCTTCTTACGTGCAGTTCTTCCTCTGTAACTATGCCTTTTGAGTGTATTTCGAATTGTTTGTGTAGTAACTTCCTTCCCTAAATATTCCATAGTGTTTTTACGAAGAATGGTCGCATTTGTCTTCGGAGTTTTCTGAACTTGCCGCACTAACTATACGTTAATGTTATATACAACACAAGTAAACGACCATAGGTTCATATAAATAAAAAATAGTTTTAAGCAAGTAAAGTTTTCGTTGAGTTTGGCCGAGCCATACTTTTGTATACGCACCACCATTATGCTATATTATGGTTAAATTAAAAGTTATGACGGAAGCGATTGTTATTATGTTAGCTCTGAATTGTAAATATTACCTCAAGAAGTTGATGTGAGAGATCAGTTAATATGACATCTATATCGAAGGGTGAACATGTTTGAATCATTCTTACCGTAGCTTTTGGAGGGGCAAAAATCACCTAATTGTTTTCCGATTGTTATCAAAGTTGTCTGAAAATGAGCCTTGGTCGCTACCAAAATGTAAAATCTGAAATCGGTTTATATGAAAGCTATAACGAAAAGTGGAAGCACGGGCACTACAGGTCTGTCTTCAGGTTAAAAAATCCAAGAATTTAGCCCTCAAGAATTCTGCTACCACAATTGAATATTATGTATTCAAAACTGGCACTGGTGGCATATTTTTATTAAGTATAATAAATCAAAATTAAAAACATTTTTGTTGCCTACACCACAACTGTGGTACAGGGTAATGTCTTTGTTTATAGCACCCAGAAGAGAGTTATATCCATTGATAAATAGACAGATCGAATCACTTTCTGATACGATTTAGATATGTGTATCTGTCTGTCTGTCTGTTCATCTTAACACACAAGTGTACGGAACATAATTTTCACCCGATCGTCTTCAAATTTAGCACAGATATTTTAATATATTGGATTTTTGACCTTTGAATCTCCATGTTTTTGTTTAAGACTTTTTTATTTTAGTACTATATAGTGCAAATCGCGATGAATAGGTTATTATTATCTGTTATCGCATGTTATCGATAAGTATCGAGGACAACGTTGCATAGATATTTTATCCAAAAAATCCGACTTGCACTGGTTATGAATAAAATAAAACACGGCAACCAATGAAAAATACACTCCGACGTTCCGTTGGTATTTTACAACTTCTTCAGGGATAATTTTTTATTAATCAGGCAACGACAAAGAATATACATATAAAAGATAATTAATTTTCATATTTTGACGTTCTATCTTCGTAGTACAAAAAAAAAAATATTTTCCTTGTGTTTACTTACAAGCAATCTTTCGTTATTTTGTCATTTTTATACCCTACACCACTACTGTGCTACAGGGTATTATAACTTAGCGCATTTGTTTGTAACACCCGGAAGGAAGAGAGATAGACCCATTGATAAGTATACCAATCGACTCAGAATCACTCTCTGATTCGATTTTGCTATGTCCGTCGGTCTGTCTGCCTGTCCGTCTGTCCATGTTAATTTGTGTACAAAGTACAGGTCGCAGTTTTCATCCGATCGTCTTAAAATTTGGTAAGTCATGTTTTTCGGCCTAGAGACGAAGCCTATTGAAATTGAAAAATATCGATTCAGATTTTGATACAGCTCCCATATACATATTCGTCCGATTTTCGGTAATAATGCAGTAAAATGGTCATTTGTTAACCGATTCTCTCGAAATTTGTCAGGAAGGATTTTCTTATGACTGTCGACTACCGACAGAAATCGGCTTAGATTTAGATACAGCTCTCATATATATATATATATATATATATATATATATATATATATATATATATATATATATATATATATATATATATATATATATATATATATATATATATATATATATATAAACGATCAAGGGGGAGTCGATCTCCCTTCTTTCATCAGTAGCCAAGACGCATGAGGGACTACTCCCGATCCTCCCGTTGGACAATTTCCATTTAACAGCATCAGCATGCATTTTGAAGGCTGCATAGGACTACAACTGCTTTACATGCCATCACCGTACCGTCCCACTGTTCGTCACTTATTTAACTGCCCAGCCAGACCCACTCAATCTCATGGCAGCATCTTCCCTCCTTAACAAATTCAAAGGAACGATGTTGCTTTCATCGTAGCTTTTCGATGAGGATGGTTCCAACAAAACACTTAAGAAACCGATTATTGCTCTTTTCGTGGTGTCCGAAAGGATACAATGTTTTAGTTTTCCAGGTTTTCTCAAAAAATTCTGCAAATTTTGCACTTTCCTTCTAATGTAGAACAACCGACTTAAAGTAAAATTACAACTTCATTTGGCGAGTATTCTGTACCTAATGACTGGCTGCTGCCTTGAATCTCAGCCTTTTTTGATTCATTTTGGTGTTAGCTTTTGTATTTTCATGTAACAGCTGCTTTTCATACAGCAGCTGACCTTTACAAAACATCTGTTCAAAGATGCAAATTTCTGCGGGCAAAAAAGTTCCAGTAGAAATTTGCAGGTTTTCTATTTTGGAACTGTCAAAATTTGCCCTCTATTCTGCTGGCAAATAAGGTAAAGTTAAGTAAAAATTTTTGAGTTCCCGAACACAGCGGTTCTCTACGCCCTCCGTGTCAAGTATAGGAACATCATCCAAATCAGCTGTGTGACTGTTTTCTAGGCAATGTTGCGCCAAATCTGTTATTTGATTTCTCTTTTGTATGTCGTTGTTGTGTTCAGCTATTCTCGTACTTGGTACTATGTGTACCATCTCGCATTTGGCATCGTCGTTGTCTTTATATTTAGCTAGCTGGACAGGGCCCGCTGCGCTGCGGGGTGAGGTGGTACCCCAGACACTTGGCCCTGAAAAAATATCAGCATCGTGCTCTTCTCTCAAATACCATTTATTTAAATCCCATATTGCCATTGGTTTTGAGGGGAGTTTACAGGATGAGGCGTCCCCCAAACACATAGCCCCAAAATTTGTTATCAAATTCGTTTTCTAATCTCAAATACCTTTCATTTAAGCCATATATTGGCATAATCGAAAATTTTTCACCCTTTGGGGGGTGTTTTGGAGAGAGGGTGATGCCTTTAATTCATGGTCCTACATTAGGATATCAAATTCGTATTCTACACCCAAATATTTTTATTTGAGCCCCTTATTGCGATGGTCAGAAAAAAATTGTGGGGTATTTTGGAAAATGGGTAGACTTCCAGAAAAATGGTCCCGAAAGTGGGTATCAATTCTTTCTCTACCCCCCAATTCATTTCATTTAAGCCCCATATTGACATGGTCGGTAAATGTGAATGATTTAGGGGTGTTTTGGGGAGTTAGGTGGTCCCCCAAACACTAAGCCCTAAAAATATATCAGCAAAATAAGAGAAGAGAGCACTCTTCTCATATATTTGAACCCCATATTGCCATTGGCCTTAAAATTGGATATCAAATTCGTTTTCTGATCTCAAATACCATTCACTTAAACCCCTTATTGAAAAAGCCAGCAAATATGTCCGGTTTGAGGTATGGGCCCTAAAAATTATGAACTCCACTGTCTTTAAGACCCAAATTGTCTTGGTGAGCAAATACGTCCTACTTGGGGGTTGTTTTGGTGGTGGGACGTCCCCTAGACAGTTGGTCCCGAAGGTTGATGTCAGATTCATGGTCTACTCCCAAATAGCCTTCATTTGAACTCCATTTTTCCATTGTCGGCAAATATGAACGGCAGGTGTTTTGGGGTATGGGGCTTAGTGACTTGGCTTTGAAAATATATATCAGATTCGTGTTCTACTCTAAAATACCTCTTATTTGAGCCTCATATTGCAATGGTCAGCATATACTTCCTATTTGGGTGGTGCTATGGGGGTGGGGTGGCCCCATAGATTCTTTTCCCGAACATTGATATCAGATTCGTGATTTACTTCCAAAAACCTTCCATATTGCTATGGTCGTAAATTTGTCTTCTTTGGGGGATGATCTCGGGGATGGGCGGCCCCCCAAACTCTTGGTCCCACATCTGGATATCAGATTCCTATTCTACTCTCAAATACCTTTCATTTAACCCCATAGTGCCATGGTCAGTAAATAAGTCCTGTTTGAAGGGTGTTTTGGTGTAGGGCTGGATCCCAAGAAACTTTGTCCCAAATTTGGATATGAGATTCGTATTTTACTCGCAAATACCTTTCATTTGAGTCCCATATTGAGTCCCATATATTGGGGGTTGGGGTGGGCCCCCAAACACTTGGTCCAACAATTGAATATCAGATAAGTTTTCTAATCTTAAATACCTTTCATTTGAGTCCCATATTATGTATATATATATATATATATATATATTTAGTAGGTTTTGGGGTGGGGCGAAATTTGGATACCAAATTTTTATTTTTTGGTTTCTATAAGAGAGCTTAAATCGCACCACCCATCACCGAGATCTGGCGTTTCTAAAAATTAGGATAAGTGGGAGGTTCGCTAATACGGCAAAAACTGGGTTATTTGTCTAGCGATTCTCACGAAATTTGGCACGAAGGATTTTCTATTGACACATCGTTACTGGTAAATCTCATAGAAATCGGGTTAGGTTTGGATATAGCCTCATATACGCATCGTTCGATTTGATCTAATAGAGCCGAAGTCTATAGAGTTTTGCGCGGATTTACCGGAAATTTAGTACATTCAACGAAATTTGTTATTCTAAACACAAAAATGTTTGCTTGCTTAAACAACAGTTTTCGTTTACTGAAAAAGGGAAAGTGGACATTACAGTTGTTTAAGCAAACAAAGTGCTGCTGTACTGGTAAACAGTTTGTACTGCTATTTCAACAAACAAAATCTGCTGTTTTAAATACAAAAATCTGAAATATTGAAAATATATTGAAAAAAAAAAACAAATATGCTGAATTAAATAAATTTATTGTTTTTTTTTTTTTTTTATTTTATCATAGTTCTATGCGTTCAAGATCAGTTATTTTTGGCTGGCAGGGGTAACTACCAAACAAATGGTTGTCCAACTTATTTATTAGTTGACAACTGTGGGTGATTTTATTTATTAATAAAATCGCCATTTGCTTTTAAATAAAAAAATTCAAAAATTTGTTCGAAATGGCTTTGTAGCTCATTTGAACAACAATACATCCCTCATGATCAGTAAAGTAAAACAACAACAGTGCAATGGTAATTTAAACGGGGAAGTACCGCATGAGTGTTTTATACCTACTTGATGGTTATGACGCATGTGTGCTGTGTATTGTTTACATTAACGATGACCCTGCTTACTATGTCATAAAACGCAGCGCACATGTGCTCAAAACTCGTTTATAAACAGCGTGTGCAATAAATGACGAATACAAAGAGGATAATATCAGGGTGTGCAGTGTGGGTGTATGACCGGAACCTTTTTTCCAAAACTCTTCTCATTCATTTCTTCTAACAAAGCCTCATAAATTAAGCAGCAGTCATTTTCAGTAAATAATAGACTTTTCAGCAGTAGGCCTGCTGAAATTGTAGAACTACTGCTGTAATAGCAGAACTACTGCTGTAGTAGCAACAAAATTAACTACTAACAGTCAGCAGACAGTGCTTTCTATTTTTAGCAGACTTTTTCTATGCGCTTACTGATTGTTTTAGTACCCATCTACGCCAAAGTCGGGTCAGAATTAGATATAACGTCCATATATTGACGTCGCTCAATTTACACGACTTTTGCCTTTTTTTTACTTATTTTATGGGTGCCATATCTAATTCTGACCCGGGTTTGATTTTAGCAGGGGCTTTCAAAAGGGTAATAAAACATAAAAAACTTCCTGCAAATCATTTGAAATTGTAGTTTCTACTTCTTTATAAGTGTAAATCGGCGTTATATATACGATAGCTTATTCTAAATCCGAACCGATTTTCATCAAAATTAAAAGCGTTTGTCATTGGGTTAAAAAAGTGGAAACATGGCCAGACGGATAAGCATCAACCGAATCAGAAACATTTTCTGTTTCCATCCGCATCACTGCCACAGTAGTGGTGCAGTGTACCGTTCATGTTTTAACGGTAATTGCCATATAAATGTGTAATTGTTTACGAATTTCATTCTAGGAACCAAATTCCCTAGCTGGGCGTACTGTTGCACGTGTGATGCTCGTCCGATTTTGGGTAATATTGCAATAATGTGGTTATTTTGCAAACGATCTTTGCGACTATTGGTCAATATCATTCTCTGATGACTGTTGATATTTTAGGTGATTTTCAGATTTTCGGTTCAGACTAATACATAGCTGAGATATATTTCCGTACATGGCCCTATTTATACTTATAGAGCTGTAGTTATTACAATTTCGAAATGATTTGCTCGAAATTTGAGGTGGATTATTTTATGACCCATTTGAAAACTTCCACTGAAGTCCATCAAGATCGGTTCAGAATAAGATATAGCGCCCAATTTTCACATGTAGGGTAGGTGTAGGACATTATATAGTCGGCACCGCCCGACTTTTACCCTTCCTTAGTTGTTTATTACTAAGATTCTTTCAAATTAGCTTATTTGCACTCTATAGTACAATAGATGGCATATACATAAATTAATATGACAGCAAAAACATCCGAGCTTAGCACGATCACGATAGGCAAACCTACAAACCGAACGACAGATAAGTCATCTTGGCTTTTTACAAATACAAATTTGCCCACCAACATTCCATTAAGGAATAGGGGACGCCCTTTTTACAGACGAGTAACCTCTAAGGGACCTCCTTTTCATAGCTGGTTCTGAATGGCATACCGCAACTGGACACCTCTTTGGGGAGAATGTTTTATATGTAAAACGGAGATTACCGTAGCGCGGTGGTTATGCCCTCCCCTTATGGTGGGACATATGTGAGGTACTTTGCCATATAACTTCGCCCAATGTTCATGGACAAACTTGCATGTAAAATGAACACGTGTATATCTCGAAGACACAACGCTAAGATTTAGAAATTAAAATTTCAACAAATCATCCCGGATCTAACTCGGCAGCTGTTACCATTCATGGTATATGGTGTAAATCTGAGGGTATCAGATTTAATGGAATCTAAAGTCAAAGTTATGCTTAAATTTGTGATCGTTGGCAAATGCTAAATGGCTATTCGCCAATTGTGACACACTCAGGGTCTCCGTTTTACCGATGCTTTTTTTATGTATTAAGTTTTAAATGCAATTAGAATTGTACAACTGTGCCACTTTAGTCCACACTGACCCGTTTATTTGTGTGTGGCATGGTGGCCGACATTGAAATAGTTGCCCTTTTGTAGCTCAATTAAGTCTAATTGAGTTGAATCTCTTTACAACAACAATGGCAATAGCATTCATTCCATTAGTAACCGCAACCGTAGCAATAATCATAGCATACAGCATACGTACAAGTGTATCTTCAAATCTTTGTGAACTTACTGTAGGAGCACCTCGTACCCACCCCGTCCAACCACATTTGATAAAAAAATTTTAAAGCATTTATTAAATTTTATAATAACCCCAAATTTACTATTCGTTTTTTTTTTAGGCGAGTGGATGAGTATACCAGCCGGCATTCCGAATTGTCCTCGCGGCTTGGAGTACCTTACGAGTATAGATCAACTTTTGGTTAAGCAAAAGGTTGAACTTTTGGAAGCATTCACCGGTTTTGAGACAAACAATAAATTCTCCATTAAAAATGCTCTCGGCCAAAAAGTCTACTATGCCATTGAAGACACCGATTGCTGTACTCGCCAAATGTGCGGTCCCGCACGTCCTTTTGATATGAAAATCTTTGATAATTTCCGCAATGAGGTGATGCATTTACATCGTCCATTGGCTTGTTCGTCATGTTGCTTCCCATGCTGTCTGCAATCTATGGAAGTTTCGGCTCCTCCCGGCAATGTTATAGGCACCATTGAACAGGAATGGACAATATGTTCACCAGCCTTCCGTCTTAAGAATCATGTGGGTGATACTGTATTGCGTATTGAGGGTCCATTTTGTACCTTCTCGTTTTGCGGTGATGTGGAATTCCAGGTAGGTTTAATGACTTTATAAAAATGTGAATTAAAATTAACATCTGGAGCTTTGAAGCTATCAAAAACGGACAAGAAGCGAAAAATGAAAACGAAAAGAAGCTTGAATTTATTGCTCTATGTATTTAAGCAACAGGCTATGACACTGTATGAAAATATGGGTCTTCTGCATAATGTTTATGTAGCTTTTTTTATGAAAATAACAATTTTCTCTCTCTCTCTCTCTCTCTCTGTATGTTTCTTACAGATTGTATCTTTGACTGGGGAAAATATTGGCAAAATTTCAAAACAGTGGTCCGGTTTTGCCCGTGAAATATTTACCGATGCTGATTTCTTTGGTATTACGTTCCCCTTGGATTTGGATGTTCGTATGAAAGCAGTGCTTTTGGGGGCATTATTCCTTATTGTAAGTACATGTATATAAATTCGAGCGTTATATAATATTGTGGATAAACTAGTAAGCTCAGTAAATGAGTAATCACTCAGGGCTAGTCTGCGAAATGTGAATGGCAATGTTAATAGCCTTGACTTGATCTTATAATTCGTTTGATTTGAGTTGGATTGTGTATTTCCGAAAAAAGCATGATTATTTATTTCCAACACGGTTCTGCAAGCCTTCCGAAAAAAAACATACTGTATTTTGATTATAAAAAGTTGTTTTATGGCGTAAATAGGAATGTGAAACCTAGAATAACTAGCAAAGTAATCATATTTACATTACAGTCACATCGATTTTTTTTTGCCTCGAAACTTTATTTTTAATTTGAAGTTTAATGACTGCAAACATTTTTGTTTGTTTATTTAGTCAAAATAGCAAAACGCCTGTTAAAAGGCATTTTTGTTGCTATTTTAAGCGACATCTTTATTTTTAAACCGACCGCAAATCGGTTTGGTAGTTTTCAATTGTCAATTGGTAGTAAAGAAAACTCCCAGCAAACAATATGATCCGCTTTGTCTGACGACCCACATGTCTGCACATAGTCGGAGGAAACATACAAAAATTCTTATCGAATCCGGGAAATATGCAAAAATAAAAGTGAACCAAACAAAACATTCTTCCGACATGCCGTTCAGAATTCGTTACGATTTCTTTCTTAAATGTCGGAAGAGAAAAAATAAATTCCCTCAAACTCGTCCTAACCGATTTCTTTCCGGATTTGGTATGAATTGTCGTATGTTTCCTCCGGCTATGTGCAGACATGTCGGACGTCAGACAAAGTCGGAACATATTGTTAGCTGGGTGGGCTGTTGACGGTATGAAAGTATAGGTTAGCTTATAGTGGTAGTGGTAACAGACTCACTTAAAGCCGAAACAGAAAAATTGTTTATCTTTAGCACGTGTCTTTTTGACATCTGTTTGCAGAGTTGCATTTGTTCAACACAACGCTCAACGTGCACATTCTGTTTCGGCCTTCAGACTATTTTTGTCTATTGTGATACCACAGCAGCTACAGACCAGCCCTCTGGTAGGAATCGAACCCACGACCCCCGCACGCTACCAACGCAGCCACCGGGGCGACCGTATAAAAGTGTAACAAACATATAATCCACATAATTATATGTATATCTATAATAAAATTACATTGGTCAACAAAATGAAAAAGTTGGCTGTTTCCTACAATGTGTTCCTACCTCAAATTGATGCTATTTCCAAATCAGGCAACAATTATTCTCCAACAGCTTTTGTTTTTGGAATATAGAGCCAATTTTAAATGTAACATCTGCACACAGTGTTGTTGTTATCGGCAAACTTATTTTTCTGAGTGTTCTTAAAACACTTCGTAATATGAAAAAAAGCGTAAATTTTATATATAATACTTTAGAGAGTTTGATAGAAATATATCTTAAGGCAAAGATTCCTGGAGATCCGCTGTCTCGGCAACGGCATGTATATAGTAAGGTCAAGTCTATTGAAATTGCCCTTCACGACCTAGTTGCCTACTTAGGGGGTTCTCTCGCTGTTAAGGAATATACAATAGTAGGATTTTTTTGACATTGAAGGTGCTTTCAACAAGGTAAAATCGACGTCAATCATGAAGAAGCTTGAGTTTCTAGGTATCAACACTACCTTAAGAAAGTTTATTAATAGCTTCTTTACTAAAAGATGCATTGTGACAGGCTTGAGAACTGTAGATCTAAAAAGATGGGTCAGCTGAGGAAGACTTTGACGAGGTATACTGTCTTCTCTACTCTGGAATATATCCATTAAAAATACATTATTGTCTCTGGTGTAATGTATGCTGATGACGTGGGAATTGCGGTTAGTGGTATGTTTCCAGGCACGCTGAGAGTCATGGTGCAAGAACCTCTACGCGTCCGTTGTTGTTATTGTAGCCACATTTTCATGTGGAGGTGGCGATCCTCTTCAAGCTCCTGTATGTGAGCAAGCTCGTTCCGACCCAAAGGACCGATCGCCACGGGAACAAGGTGGCTATTGGTTATTTAAAGGCGTCAATAACTCGCCTTGTCATATCGAACATCATAGGTACTCAGTAATTGTGCAAGAGCCGGTGCTGCTCGGCCTCTCACCAAGACTTTCTGCTCGATACCACTGATTGTCCGCGACTGCCATTGAAGCTACTCCGTATGGAGCATTCCACTATCCGCAACCTGTGGACGCGCCTGGTAGCTCGCAACTAAGCTTCTCGTGACAGCAATGAATACCTCACAGATCGGACCTCAATGTTCCAGCTTGTGCGGTGCTCACAGCTATCCCGTGCCGGGACTACGAGTCCGTCTAAGACAGAAGTTGTCCTTTTCAGCAGGAGATACAAGTAACTTACAATAGCACCTGTCTGCTTGGGATAAGAGAATGTTCCATTTACTGAAATCGCAAAATACCTGGGTGTTTTGCTGGACAGCAACTTGAACTTTAAATCAAACATTTTGGAAAGGGCAAGAAAGACAACTCTTGCTCTATACACCTGAAGAAAACCATTGCCAAAAGTTGGGAATTTTAAACCGCCTGGCATGCACTGGGTATATATTGCAATTGCCAGACCTATAATGCTATATGGTTGTAGTTGTTGTTGTAGCAGTGTGTTGTACACTGTGGCGGCAGCCCCTGCCGATGAAAGACTCCATCGGGTCAATCCGATACGTTCAACCGCCATGGGGTTGATGATACATGCTCTATCGGGTTGTGGTCTGGTGGAAGGCGCTTCAAAAGTCCACTACTCAGCCGGATCCAAAGGATGGTTTGTTGTTTGAGCATCACAGCCACACTGAGGACGACACAATCTGATGCACAGAATTTAATGCTCAATGAATTCCTCTGGATATTGCGATTAGACGAATTACTGCAACGACTACTGTGAGACTAAGGGGGCTTCTCTTTTGTCGTGCGGCGGCTACGAACACTGTGTTATCGTTGACAAAATTACCGATGTTACAGATAGCGTGGATTACACAGCCGCTATTTGATGAAAAGTACTGTACCACTATTTGTGATAGAACCGATTGGAACTAAAATATCACTGGTAATAGAAGTTGCATTGACATATATACGGTTGCAACCCAGACGTCCAGGTGGGCTTTAGGTTGTACTCTAAAGCTCTAGAATTGGTCATGTCAAAAAGGTAACCCGACCACTGCAGTGTGTATCAAACGGAGATCCTTTCAATTAAGGAAGTGGTGGAATGCCTAAGATATAATGTCATAATAACGATTGGCACAAATATCTTCTCAGACAGCCAGGCAGCCATTAAATCCCTGGAGAACGTATTTCTGAACACAAATACCGCCCTCAACTGTGGCACATCTCCCAATGAGATGGCTGAACAGTTCAAAATTCACCTCTTCTGGGTGGCGGGTCACAGAGATATTGTGGAAAGTGTGGCGCTTGTGAGACTAGGAGCTACCTTACACATTCCAGAGAGGCTGGAATCTGTTGGTACGACTCTAGTAACATATAAGCTAAACATTCAGGATCAGTCCCGAAGGGCAACGAATTATAGATGGCCACAAATAGGGATTTGTGAACATTCCAAATTTATGTGGCCTAATCTAGACTTGAAGAGGTCTACCGCTTAGCTGCCTCAGTCAATGTGTACGTCATGACAGGTTACTGTCTGATCGGAAAACATGCTGACAGACTGAAGCTTTCAAGTAACGATTTTTGCAGAAGCTGCAAGGACGTCGAGGAAGAAGAGACTACCGCACTGGCAGTTAGAAGGATTTCCACTTTATGGATGGTTCAACGGTAATAACTAAAAGGATCTTCCTTCTGTTCCTGTGGTATCAAACTTTTAGAAGTTGCAAAGAGGACTCTCTTTGAAGCGTCATTTTAGATGGCATACGGTCCATCTATTAGAAGACTTTAAAGCATTGTTAGCAGGACTGATTTAAAAAGGCCTTACTAGTTTTCCCACTGGGCTGTCCCTTAAACCAAACCTACCAATTAAAAGAAAACGATAACAATTTCTGTTAACTAGGAATTAGAGAATAAAATAATCGTTAGTGTAAATGATTTTTTGTCATAAGAAAGAGAATCGCAGTACTGAAGAAAATAAATTACTTGCCTATTTTTCGACGTCGAACGAAGGCGTTCGTTCAGCCTGCAAACCAAAAAACCTGATTTCGGTTTTTGTATCTCATTTTAAATGAAGAATTTATCGAATGACAAGTCGAACAAAATTGGGTTCATGTATATGGTAACAGTTGCCAAAAATGGGAAGCAAATGTCAAAACCAGTGACTTGAGAATTTGCTTTCGAGAGAGAATTTTTTAGCAAAAATGGAAAGCAAAAACCAAGTGAAATTATAAAATTATACACATTTTAGCATTTAAGAACCTTAGATGCTAAAATGTGATAAGAACCACGGATTCTATGATAAGAACCACGGATTCTATGATAAAAATAAGGCGCCAAAAGAGTTTGCCTATAAAAATTTACGGATATCTCTCTTAAGCGTATTTCTGCAAATTTGGACACAAATCAGGATTCAAGAACATCATTAAGGATGTTAAATCTGCTGATTGAAAATGTCATCAAATAGGAGAAAACGTAAACATAGGATGAATGTTATAAGGTTACAAAATTGTATATCGGCTAATCGCTTGGGTTAACCGTATTCCTGGTGAATCCTGGGCACAAATAAATAAATTTGACGAGCTCTATTCCTTCTGACAAAAACATAAAGAAATCAGCTGTTTATATTGTCAATCGAATGAAAGCAACCCAAATTTAAATTGTTTTTACCAAAGAGCGTAAGAAAGAATAAAAGCTGGCGTTAGAGCGTGCTACGGGATGACGAGTGACAAATTTTAAAGACACAACATGTTTGAATTGCTTACGATATTTCGTTTTTCCTTTATTCCTACTTTCGGTTGCAAAGAAACAACGCAAAATACGAAAACATGTTCGAAGGAATGCCCGAATTACACTGTGTCAGCTGATAAAATTTAAAGTTTGAAGAAATTATAAAACCAAAACTGTATGTTTAGAAAACTGTTATTCTCCTATTATATTTCTCTGTAGAATTTATTGTTAATAATTAAGGTTGAATGGGTAGCCCACCATGAAAAGGTGGCCAGTCTGATCTGTTGTGAAAAGTAAATGAAAAAGTGAGACATATGTAATATTAAGAAATTACAAGAAGAGGGGTAAGCGCCAATACGGCGCTGTCGTATTCGCTAATCCATGTTAGCCCATGTTTACCAGAGCCCACGGTCTTGAGGGCCGCCATATACACATACTGATTTCGACAAGGTGATTGGAGTCTTTTAATAACCAATGACCATAACATTTCCCGGCGATCGGTTACCGGAACGAGCTTGACGAAAATCGCTACCTTCACATACTGTACAAGAGCCCAAGGCCTTGAGGGTCGCCATATATATATACTGATTTTGACGCGGCACGGGATGGTTGTAAGCACCACATCAGTTGCAACTTTGAGCTCCAAATTGTTGGAGTTACGAGAAGCTCAGCTGAGTGCTAGCGGGCGACTCCACAGGTTGCCATGCAATCCCATGGCAGCCGGCTGTACGCACCGGATTGACACGATAGATACCTTTATCGGAAAGGTCTGCCGCCTCAGTGTACAACACACTGCTACAATAACGACAACAGGTTGCGATTAGTGAAATGCTTCGTATACGGAATAGCTGCAATTGCAGTCGCGGACAATCAGCGGTATCGAAGGTAGAGTCTCCGTGAGAGGCCGGGCGGCAACGGCTCTTGCTTAAATACTGAGTGCCTGTGATACTCGATGTGACAATGAGATCTATTGGGGTCTTTTAATAACCAATGGTCATAACTCCTTCGGCGATCGGTGACCGAAACGAGCTCGACGAGAATCGCTACATCCACATACAAATGTGACTACAACGTCAGCAACAACAACTGATTTCGAAATCTGTAAATCCCTTTCCAGAATTTATTTTGCGTCTCCCTGAAATATAATGTATCTCATAGTATAGCTCCAATCCAGTCCCTGTCTCCTGAAACCCTCCTCAGTCTGCCCACCTCATCCATAGTGTCCAGAAGGGAAACTTGGCCGTATTCTGTCTCCCCGTGAGGCTCTGGGCGGTGACTGCCGACGCATCTCCTCGTTGTTAAATTCCCTCTCAATATTCGAGAAGGCGGCCCTCAGTTGGAGAGACGTCTCAACTTCTCGCATCACTGCGTAGAGGGCCGTCTTCTCCAACCTGTCCCTGAGTTATACCTGAAGTTCTTCGACGTCAGACCCTCTCTCTCCTTCAAGTCTTTTTTTTGTTAAAAAAATTGTTTTGATTGAAATGTCAAATGCTACGTTTTGTTATAAGCATAGTTTCCTCTTTACATTTACGATACTTTTGTTCTACATTTAGAGAGAGTATAATCAGGCCTTAACAATTATTCCGCATAAAAAATCTGATTTGCTCAAATTTTTAGGTGTGATAGCAAAAATGATGAGTCGTATGTAAATTGACAATTTTTACAAACATTTTCAATTACGTGTGAATACAAAGAGTGTCATGTCATAAGACATATACATGCCGTGTAATAGCGCCTTAAGTGAATCGCACTACAGGACATATCATTGAGAATTGTCTCCGATATAACTTTTAGTTTCCTTTAAATGGCCCATTGAATTTTTTTGTTGGTTTGAATAAAAATACGACATCACAATCCGACATCAGTATAATTTCAGCATTATTTTTGATTAAGAAATCCGGGCTACGAAAACTTTAAAATCCATTAAATGAATAAAAATATGCATTGATTTTGTCAATGCAGTTGAACTTCTCTATAACGTAGCAGTTGGGGACCGACGAAATACCACGTTATAGAGAAACTGACCAAAATAAGGTTTAATTTGACCTAAGGGCAAAAATAAACAAACACACAGTGTTTGTTTATCTGTTTGGCAAAAAAACTGCCGTTTGAGAAAGGGTAGAGATAACTCTTTGACATTTTGAATGCTTATAGCTGATGTGTTAAAATTATACGCAAAAATTGAATGCCCTAGGTGGTGTGTTAACCTTGCAGCAAGCCTCTAAATCATGTGTGGTCCGATTTTTTGAAATCGAAAATGTTGAATTTTACAACTAAAACTGTCCTTAAAAAATAAAAACTACCCGAATTTGTTCACTCAAATACCCATTTCGCGCATATATAGTTTCAAAATCATCATTCTTTAGTAATGGATGTGGAGAAGGCTACAAATCTTGTTTGGTGCAAAACGCCGTTTCTCGGCATAAAATTCAAAGTTGAAAATCTCCGAGACCAAAAGAGATATTATAGACCTCAAGCGGAATTTTTGGGCACTTTCCAGCAAATATTTTGAAAATCGGACCATAAATTTGCGGCCCTAAAATTTTTTCGAAATTCCGAGAGGCGGCTGACCAATAACGGCTTTTTTTACACAATCCCGTTATTTCTAAACCCGTTCTCAAACAGCAGCTAGTTTTTTCCATTCCAACCAGCTGTAAAGAGACTGTATACACAGGCATCCTAACGTTCTGAAATTTACTGGATACAGCAAATTGCGGATGGCGTTCCTGTTTTTTTTTTTTTTTTCATTTTTGAGTGTTCCAGCCAATATTCCTTATTTTTTTAAAGCCTTCATCAACTTTGGATTTAATATGGAACTTTTCTTCAATAGATTAACGTTTTCGTTTTGACTTTTTGTTTGTATGTTGTAACATCACTACATATGTAACTTATTTTTAACTGATATTTTTCCTTTTTTTTGTTCATAATTTTCCTATTAGTCGGCAGGCCACTCCAAAAATTATTTTAAACCTAAGGCCTGGTTATGCTCTCGTAAATGTAGGACAAATGAATCGTAAATGTAAAGAGACAATTATGCCTATTACAAAACGTAGCATTTGATATTTCAAACAATAATTTTTTTTTAACAAATAAGGTGAAGGTGAGGTTATGTCTGACGTCGAAGAACTTCAGAAAAATAGAATAGGAGAATAGAAGTTTTCTAAACATACATTTTTGGTTTTGAAATTTCTTCAAACCTCAAATTTTATCTCCTGACACGAAAACGGAACGTAAAATTTTGTTTTTACTGAATTCTACATTCCGTTTACGGTCGACAGACGTTCGGTAATCGTTTGCATGCGTTTTCATAAAGGAAAACAAAACAGCTGAAACGTTTTCCTACATTTACGGTATGTTTACGAGAGCATAACCAGTCCAAAGAACGTAAGAAAGAAGAAGAGCTGGCATTAGAGCCCAATTCGGGATGACGAGATACAAAGTTTAAAGACACAACATGTTTGAATTGCTTACGATATTTCGTTTTTCCTTTATTCCAACTTTCGGTTGCAAAGAAACAAAGCAAAATACGAAAAAATGTTCGAACGAATGCCCGAATTAAAACAGAATAACCCGAAAATGTTGCAACCCTCAATGTGAATCCAATTGGAATACATGGAAAAGGTTGTGACTTTAACGCGAGTTATTTTACGGTATGGGAAAGACAAAGCAGAAACCCTCTCTTCTTCTTTCTTACGCTCTTTGAACCAGTCCTTTATACTTTTTTACATACCACTGTTTTGATTGTTTTTAAACATGTAATGCAAACTAAAGAGCGTAAGAAAGAAGAAGAGAGGTTTCTGCTTTGTCTTTCCCATACCGTAAAATAAAAGTTGTGTTTTTATACCCACCATCGAAGGATGGGCGTATATTCATTTTGTCATTCCGTCTGCAACACATCGAAATATCAATTTCCGACCCTATAAAGTATTTATATTCTTGATCGTCGTAAAAATCTAAGACGATCTACCTATGTCCTTCCGCCCGTCTGTTGAAATGAAAACAATAAATATATGTATAAATCACGTTACTGTCTTAAAAATAGAGGTATTGAACCGAAAATTTTCACAGATTTTTTTTGTCCATAGGCAGGCTAAGTTCGAAGATAAGCTATATCGGACTATATCTTCATATATGCCCCATATAGGCTGATCCGCCGATTTAAGGTCTTAGACCTATAAAAGCCACATTTATTATCCGATTTTGCTGAAATTTGGGACGGTGAGTTGGCTAGGACGACTACTCGACATCCTAATTTAATTTGACCCTGATCGGTCCAGATTTGGATATAGCTGCCATATAGACCGATCTCCCGATTTCAGGTTTTGGGCCCATAAAAAGGGCATTTATTGTCCGATGTCGCCGAAATCTGGGAAAGTCAGTTGTATTAGGCCCTTCGACATCTTTCTACAGTTTGGCCCATATCGGTGGGTCTCGCCCCCCATAAAAGGTGCATTTACTGTCCGATTCCGCCGAAACTTGGGACAGTGAATTGTGTTAGGCCCTTCGACATCTTTCTGCAATTTGGTCCAGATTTGGATATACCTGTTATATATACCGATCCCTCGATTTAAGGTTAAGGCCCCATAAAAGACGCATTTACTGCCCGATTTCGCTTAAATTTGGGACTGTGAGTTGTGTTAGGCTCGTCGGCATCTTTCTTGTTCTAGATTTGCATACAGCTGTCATATAGACCGATCTTTCGATTTAAGGTTTTTGGCCCATAAAAGGCGCATTTACTGTTCGATTGCGCCGAAATTTGGGAGAGTAAGTTGTATTAGGGTCTTCGACATTCCTCTTTAATTTGTCCCAGATGGGTTCAGATTTGGATATAGCTGCCATATAGACCGATCTCTCGATTTAAAGTCTAGGCCCCATAAAAGACGCATTTATAATTCGATTTCGTTGAAAGTTGACACAGTGACTTATGTTAGGCTTTTCGACATCCGTGTCGTATAGGGTTCTTATCGGTCTATAGTTAGATATAGCTACCAAAAAGACCAATATTTTGTTCTACAAAATTGAACTGGACTTGTACTTGTTAGAATTTGGACGGTATTTCGATATAGCTGCAATGGGGGTAAAAATTATGCATTTTTCACCGGATTATGATGAAAGGTGGTTTACACATATACCCGAGGTGGTGGGTGTTCGGCCAAAGTTCGGCCCGGCTGAACTTAACGCCGTTTTACTTGTTTTTTATTCATTATAGAGAACAATTCGTTATAGGGAAGTTTGTTATTGAGAAGTTCGACTGTAATTAGTTTTCCATTTTCGGTATACCCATAATATTTCGATTTAAAATAAATGCATTTCATTATATACATACATTAGTAGCATAATTTTCATGAGGCTGTAAAATTTAAGATATTAATTAACAAACAATTTGCATTTGTAATATTTTTCTTGTACCTTAAGCGTTATTACAATGGAAGGTCTGTGAAACCTCCGCGTACTCGTATACGTCAAGGTATCAATAAAGCAGTCAGCAGAGTCATGGTATAATTTGAAGTGTTATTGCAACTGTATAAAACAAGGGTTCATATCACATTTGGGAGAAAATCGCTTAGCATCTCTTCATATTGTTACTTAAACTTAATACGATATTCTCCTGCCTCTCCCAGGATTTTGAATTGTGCAAGGTGATGTGTGGTAAAGTTTTTCTCTTAGTTTCCATTGACCTTTTCGTAGTTCGCAAATGTAATATTTGTTTATTTTTTTAATCCTTTAATGTCGAAAATCGTTATAAACAATTCAATAGAAATTCTGTTTTTCGCCTTAATCATTTAAAATATCAGTATGAATGTTTGAACTCGTTTCATTACTTTTCACATCGATTTTTTTTTTCTTTTACTTAGTTCTGTTGAAAAGAATGTTCTTCTTTTAAAAAAATTTTCTTACTGTTTGTCTTAATTTTTATAGACCTACTTTGAATTTCTATGTTGTATTTTTTCTATTGGTGCATGATGTTATAAAGCTGTTAAGATAATCACCTCTATTATGTATGTCGAAGTCACAACGAATTCCTGTCGTTTATTGTGAATGGTATTACATATGTCGTTTTTCGCCTGAAATGCGACTATGTTTAAAATCTATTACATTTTTTGGTATTATGTATGCCGTTTTTTAACGAGAAATTCGACAGAAACAGTCGTAGAGAATTTTTCAAGTGACAAGATTAAAAATTACAAAAACTGAATAAAAATAATTAGAAAAATGAATAACAGCAAAACGTAAGTCTTAGTATCAAACATTTGTGCATTGTTTACCTAAAATTATTCAATTATACATATTTAAAGGATAAAGAAAACGACACCAAAACAATTTGAAGCTCTTGTGGATTTTATGTGTCAAAACCCAAATATAGCTAAAGGATACCATAAAAACACAGACAAGTTGTCCATTAAAGAGCAGTGGAATAATTTGCAAAGGAAGCTGAATAGTTTAGGCCCTCCCACACGTGAGGCTGAAGGTTGGATGAAGGTATGGGCAGATATGAAGAGCAGCGTTAAGAAGAAAATCGTGCACAATAAGATGGAAAGCCGTGCAACTGGTGGAGGCATTTTCAACCAGAAGTTGTTGACACCTTTGGAGGAGGCAATAGCAGGACTACTGCAAATCAATTCTATTGTAAGTCCAGAATGCCCATCCATCGGTGTTCAAAGCTCGCCGGTAAACCTGATTCAAGAAATTTTGGAGGACGAAGTTGATGGACACGTCAGCGAGGACAATGTAGAAGTGGATATCCAACCCAATACTTCCACTCGAAAAAGGAAGCAACGAACTGTGGACAAAAATGTACTTCTGGATCAACAGCTTAAAATTCAGACAAGTTTATATGAAGAAGTAAAAAAGAGTTTGTCGGAAATCGAGAGGTATAGTCGCAAAAATTATAAAGTTCAAGAAGAAATCACGTTGAAATCGTTTCCTGCTCCTTTTTGGTAGCTACCTTCCGCGAGTATTCTTAGTGTTGCTGCCAGCCGCAAAGTTTTAGGCACACATGTTGATCTGGAGGGATCACGAAGTTTTTGTGAAATTGTCCTTAGAACGTACCGAAAAGACGCTTTGTTCAGTCTAAAATTGCTTACAAATCTGCAAAAAAATATTGATAATTTGGGAGAAACGTGAAAGGAAACATACTTACTTTGAACTTGGAAGGGAAAATATGTTTGACTGAATTCTTAGCTGCCTGCGATAACAAATAAGATTATAAGCATTGGTTTCGTCTTCTTCGTCAGAAGATGAAAAATTTGCAACACTTAGCATTTTTATTTTACTTTTTTACTTTTTATTACGAAACGTTTAAAAAGCCGGCAATTGTAACTCAAATATTTTCAATCAGCTGATGTTTTTATCACTGGGTAGTTCAGAATTTATTAAAATATGTAGGATACGTCTATTACAAAAACACTCACGTCATTTTTTTTACATAATACCAACGAAATGTAAATTCGAGTTCGACTACGACTGCTCTCGAAATTCGACTACGACATACATAATAAGGGTGAATGTGTGAAGATTTCAATTAAAGTAAATATATAAACGTCCAAGTGAAATCTATTACTTGGAGAATTTTTTAGTCGTTTTATCCCACTAATAAAGTTAATAATGTCGTTTGGAGGGTAAACTTCTGTCATTGTAATTCGGTATTCGATAGTGTAATCCAAAGTGTAATCATATATTTTTCCAAACGCTATAAAAATGTCGAATTTTGTGCCTAAAAAGATGTTTTGAGCAGGGCTGCGGAGTCGGCAATTTTGACTCGACTCCGACTCCGAAGTCGACTCAGGGCTCTTAAGAATGGTACATTTTATTCCCACCACTAAAGAATGGGAGTGATACCCAAGCTAGGCAAACTGAGTATCAAATGAAAGGTATTAGCGAGTTGATTAGGAATGTGTAAAAACAAGAAATAAAAATTGGACCTGGTAAGTACCTACGGGATATTGAGGATATTGGACCCCCTTTAACGCTAGGCAATATGGGTACCAAATGAAAGGTATTAAGGAGTAGATTATGCAAACTAAATTTTTTTTCAAAATTTAGGATGAAGAGGAGGATGATGATGATGAGTATGAGACATCACACCGTGGGTGTAAAAAAAACAAATTAAACTATGTACTTAAAAATAGTTTCGTACTACGTACGTTTATAAGGTGATTAATGTGCCAACTTTTTCCTGAACTGGACTTTCAAACTATTCGAAAAATGAGCTTATTCAAAAACGTGTGCAAATTTTTAATATTTTTAAATATCCATTGCAGGATATGCAGGATAAATATGGAATAAGTAAAAAGAGAAAATTTCGC
The DNA here is from genome assembly GCF_963082655.1 of Stomoxys calcitrans. Lineage (NCBI taxonomy): Eukaryota > Metazoa > Arthropoda > Insecta > Diptera > Muscidae > Stomoxys > Stomoxys calcitrans. The sequence goes on from NC_081552.1 coordinate 154,767,893, forward strand.
AAAAATAATTAAACAATTTTTGTCCTGCGATACATGCTCAATGAACTTTTTTCCAAACATAAAATTTTAATGAAAATTTTTCCAAATACATACACAATTTCAATGAATTGTTCTCTTAAGAAAATCTTTTAAATAAATTTTTATAAAGAATTTTTCAATCAAATGTTTTTAAAGACAAAATTAAAAAAAAATCTAAACATAAAATTTCAAGGACATTTTTAAGGCAATATTTCAAAGAAAGTTATTAAAGACAAATTTGTATTGATATTTTCCCAAAAAATTCTTAAAGGAAAGCTTTTATTTGGATTATTTCTAAAGACAAAATTCGATTTCTATGGGATTTTTTCTAAAGAGTAATATCCAATAAAAATTTTTTCTAAAGACAAAATGTCGATCAAATTTTCTCTAAAGACAAAATTTCAATAAAATTTTTTCTGAAGACAAAATTTCAATAAAATGATTTTATTTGGTGGATTGACCTTCGTGATACACCATTCGTGCAATATAGACCCATCTCGCCTGCGCCTGGCGCTAGTGACCCCTTCGAGTGCATGGGGAGAACAGTCAGGTCCGGTACTGCCGTGATAGAGCTATACAACGTGTACATACCAGTGGTTGGTAGCTGTGTCCCAATTAATGGCCAAGCTTACAACCCCGACATAAGTGGGTTACTATTTGGCCATAATCGTCTGGTTCTAGGGGACTTTAATGCGCATCACATTTCATGGCATTCTCCCCTAGGTAACGACCAGACCACCTCCCCATAATTCTCAACATCGACCGACCACCCGACTTCATAACCTCTGAGTGCCGGACATTTGTCAATCAGAAGAAGGCCGATTAGGCTGGCTTCAGAGAGTATACCAATCGCCGCTTCAGAGAACTGCCACCCCCCTCGGATGTGCTGGTTGCCGAGAGGAAATTTCGAGACATCATTAACGCAGCAGCCGCTCGCTTTATACCAGCCGGTCGAATATCCCAAGTGCGGTCCAATTTCCCGGCGCAGGCAGTGGTACTCGCAGACGAGCGTGATGGGATTCGTTGTATAGACCCCACTAACTCCAGAATCACCGAGCTGAATCTGGAAATAAACAGGGTAGTCAACGAACATAGGCGAAATTTGTGGCTGGAACACTTGGAGCAATGTAACGTAGGCAACGGTTTGGGCAAGCTGTGGTCTACCGTTAAGTCACTCTCGAACCCCGGTAGACCGGATGACATGACCTTAGACATTTTTGGCGAAGTAACCGTGATTGATCCGAAGAGATGCGCCAATGAGAGTGACGGAGCAAGGAGGAGAGCCATTCACCGTATCCGTGGTCTCCGAGCCGATGGACAGCCATCACAACTTACCGTGGGCGAAGTTACGAATGTTACGGCATTGTTTAACCTCTACATATCCTTCATTCCACCCCCTCCAGACGGCATAGAGATCGTATCATATGCGGACGATTGTACGATCATGGCATCAGGCCCCCCATCCATCTGCGATTGGTTGAATATCTAACTCAAAGAACTTGCCTCATATTTCGCTGCGAGAAATCTGAAGATATCTGCCACCAAATCTTCAGCCACATTGGTCACTACAAATACGCGTGAGGTGAATACATAGCTGACTGTGATGGTCGATGTGAAATGATTCCGACCATCAAGTGTCCCAAAATACTTGGCGTCACATTTGACAGCTCTTACACATTCTCCCCACATGCCACAGCAATTTGCGATAAAGTCAAAAGTAGAAACAAGGTACTCAAGTCACTTGCTGGCAGCACTTGGGGTGCAGACAAAGAAACCTTGTTGACCACATACAAAGCAATTGGCCGGTCTGTGGTAAGTTATGCAGCGCCAGTGCGGTCTCGTCAACTTTGTGACACGCAGTGGAATAATATTCATATCTCTCAGAATGCCGCCCTCCGAACTGCGACGGGCTGTCTCCTCAGTTCTCATGTGGACCATCTCCATCAAGAGATCCTACCAGTGCGAAGACATAACTATTGGGTCACCCAAAAAGTAATTGCGGATTTTTTAAAAGAAAGTAAATGCATTTTTAATAAAACTTAGAATGAACTTTAATCAAATTTACTTTTTTTACACTTTTTTTCTAAAGCAAGCTAAAAGTAACAGCTGATAACTGACAGAAGAAAGAATGCAATTACAGAGTCACAAGCTGTGAAAAAATTTGTCAACGCCGACTATATGAAAAATCCGCAACCCATTGGGCAACCCAATACATGCTGTCTAAGCAATACCTTTTGGGCTGTTATCGCAGAGGCCATCCAAATCATCATCTTGTGGATAGATATTCACAGCCCAGAAGCCTTAAGGTAGATCTACATGGTCTAGAGCGTGAGGTTCAGCGCTACAAGAGAGAATCTCTAGATCAAGCGGCATATCGAGCAGGGGCCGAATTACCGCATTCGTGATCGAGTGCGCTTTTGTATCGAATGAGATTTCGTCACGTATCGAATGGATGTTTTAACGCACTCGAAAGATGTATCGAATTTTTTCAAATGGCTACCGATTATTTTTTGTATCAGAGTTGATTTGGACATATGTTTGTGCAAAACAAATAACATAAATACGCAGATGACAATTAACATCTACCCGGCGCTATGTCTTGTTGGTACGTCCATGGTCTGCGACTGAAATATATGCTTGCCCACGGCTCCAAAACAGCGGCCAACATGTTTTAACGATACTAAATTATTTTACTTTCATTGATTTGACGTGATTTGAGCTAAACTTCAAAGGGCTCAAGTCCACCACGGTACCACCAAAGCTGCAATTGGCCGTTTCTTACACTTCTCCAAGATTTGGCATAATTTGTTCTTCAGCTGTTGTCTTCCCTTGGCCATGAATTGAGTCATTTCAACCTTTTGTAGGCCATTTATTTAGCATAAATTATTCCTAAATACGAAAAAGTATGTATTTATTTATTTCATATCAGAATTACACTCAAAAACTTACATTTTAACTATTTATATCAAGTAACACTTCTATTCGATTACTCCTGAGCTCACGAGTGCTCTCGCTAATGAATGTCATAATCTCGAATGACGAAAGTGCTTATTCGTTAACGTATGTGGTAATGCCAAAGCAAAAATTTTCGAACAATTTTACTCGTTCACGTATGAAGTAATTTGGCCCCAGGTCTAGACAACATTCATGCAGACACGGTAGCAGATGCGAGAACGATTGGAGAACGACCGCCTTCCATTGCACCTGAAGAAATTGACCTGCCCCGGCTAACCAGAGTAGTTCTGGCTCAATTACGTTCCGGCAGATGCAGCCGCCTCAATTCCTACAGAGCAATGATTGATGCCAACGTGCAAGATCTATGTCCCGATTGAAACCAGGGACCGCATGATACACGTCACCTGTTGAATTGCCCAGCCAGATCCACTCGACTCAGACCCAGATCCCTGTGGATGCACCCCATCTTAGTCGCAGAGTTCCTGATTCTTGAAACTCAACAGAATCAAGCAGACGAAAGATGTAACACAACACACTGCTACAATAAAAACAACAACAAATGAACTCAATTAAAGGGCACATGTGTACTTTACGTACAAAATGTATGCCAATTCAGCCAAAAATTTTGGGGCCGTATGGCATCCGTTATCGATTAATTCTATTTGAAACTTCAATTTAATGTGCGATTTTTTGTCCGCAGCAATTCACCTACGTAAATAACCAATTTTCGTTTTTTTGCAAGAAGTTAAGCAAAAATAGAACATCAAAGTATTTATTTTATAAAATTATACAATAATTGTGCAAAAATTAACTTTGGGCTTGAGCCAAATTAGGCAAAGATTGAAGAAGCACCGCTGGCTGTGCTGGAGGCGACATAAGCCATATTTTTTAGTCCTCTTTCATATAAAACAACAACTTATTGAAAAAAAAAAACAATAACATATCGTTAAAAAGCAATGGCACATTGTCTAAACCGCTCGGATAAAAATTACGGCTTCCAGGGGCTCAAGATCTCAAATGTAAAGGTCGTTTTATATTCAAATCTAAATCGTTATTGCCCATTTGCAATCCTCAACGACTACGTCAACAAGAAGTATCTGTGAAAATTTTCAGGCGGATATCTGTATTCGTTCGAACGCTCCTCCATATATGCCTGAAATTTGTTATGCAAGATATATGGCCGGCAACCTAAACCGTTCTCTTTTTAACTGCGGAAATAGTGAAAAATTAAATTTTAATTGAATTGGTATTAGAACTTTTAGTTCTGTCGTAGTTATGGCTGACTGACTCTATTATATTCATATAAGGTGGCCGCATCGGCGAATTGCTACAACAAAGCATCTTTTTGGCAACTTGATGTGCCAAAATTTGCAAACAGGGCGAAGAAAATTCGATTCACCGTGACATTTAAAATTTTCGCAAAATTAGCTTCGACCAATCAGAAGAAGGAGAAAGAAATTTAATATTTTTTGAGTGTCAAGTTAGAAAAAAAAAATATTTACAAATTTTCCAATTTCCCATTGGCTACAGAAGCTATATCCATTGTAGCGGTAAAATAGCTACCAAGTGAATGCCTGTGAACTTCCACGGTAGACCAATGTAGTTCTAGCTCAATTCCAATTGGGATGGAGTTGGTTGCAACTTCATAGACGTGTGTCTCGATTATAACCAGGGACCACGCATCACATGTGTCATGCTCTTGGATATTAGCGGAATTTTCAGGTTATTTGAAAAGAAAGGGTTAAAGTTTGTTGGCTAAGAGGATGATGTTTTCATTTTGGTGTGTTGCCGCTCAGAGTGCATATATTGTAGTATGCTGCCAAGTTTGGCCAATGGGCCCGACGTCAACCCCCAAAAGATAAAATTGGTGCTATTTACCAATATGCGGTAATTTTTTGTTCAAGGAAGCTCTCCGAGATGGGGTGGAGCTACCGCTCTCACTACCGATTTGAGTTCTGGCAAGCAATTGCAATTTCAGGACTTTGACGTCGCGCTGGACACAAAGCGAACTTACGCATAAGAGACGGTTGAACACGTTTTGTGGCACTGCTTGAAATTGCGGGGGTAGGTGCAGGATTATGGCTTAACGAACACCTACTTTCCTGTCTAAATTATTTCCAAGCACATAGTCCTTTCGCCATTCTTGACTACAATAGGGGCTTGAAATGGCAGATTGGAGGGAGCTTCTTCAGCCCACCTGGTTCCCATTATTGTCATGCATGTTGGCTACTTATCGTCTTCATTCTAATATCTGGCTTTATACTGCCGTAAATTTTTTCAGTGTTCTTCAGCGCTTTTTGAATCTTTTTTGGGATCAACACAATGAACCTAGTTGCCTGAGTGAAGCTGATGGAGATTGAGGATGTTAGACGCCTACGATTATATACCCCAAGTTTAGGAACCATAACACCAGCAAACACAAAAATTAATTTATAAAATGTTTATTTTGAAGTTAACACTTTTATAAGGCAAACTCAAAAAGGCGCATTTATCAGGTGGCCGCATCAACCCAGCTGAGAGAATTTGATATGTCAACTCATTTTTGAATTCGCCGTATAAAAATATAAACTTCAAAATAAAATGGCAGGCGTCTGGCAACCTCATTCACCATCAGTTTCACTCAGGGAACTTTGGTCTATTGTGTCGCCCTCGAAATATTCAAAAAGCGCAGAAGAACACTGAAAACAATTACGTCAGTACAATGCCAGACATTAAAATAAGGCGGTCTGGAGAAGCTACCTCCAATATGCCATCGAAGGCTATAGTAGTCAAGAATGGCGAAAAGACTGTTGCATGAAGATAATTTAGACAGGAAAATAGGTTTTTGTGTTGCCACAAATCATGCTTAAGTCCGCCATGTGACCAACACAAGATCAAAGTCCTGACATCGCAATGGCTTTTCATGACATTCAGTAGTGAGAGCGGCAGTTCCATCAAATTTAAGAGAGGTGCTTGAACATACCAAGTTACTTTATATTTTGGCAGCATACTATATACACTCTATACGGCCACACACCATGATGACAACGTTATCCTCGTAGCCAACAAACTTAAAGTGTCCTTTTCAAATGCCCTGAAAATCCGACAGATATCCAAGAGCAGAAAGGGGCACACAACCCCTCCTTGTGGTGATTGAGCTTTAATCACAATCTTCCTATTTGAGCCATTTGTTAGCATTCACTTGGTAGCTATCTAGGGCTACAATAACCTTATGAAAACTATTTAAACCTGCCATTTTGGCAGGGTTGTTGTTTTAGCCACATTTTCATGTGGAGGTGGCGATCCTCGTCAGACTCCTATAGGTGAGCAAGATCGTTCCGGTCCAAAGGACCGAACGCCGCGGGAAGAGGGTAGTCATTGGTTATTAAAAGGCGTCAATAACCCGGCACTCAGTATTTGTGCAAGAGTTGGTTCCGCCCGGCCTCTCACTGAAACTCTCCTCTCGATACCGCTGATTGTCTATGACTGCCGTTGCAGCTACTCCGTATGAAGTATTCCACTATCCGCAACCTGTGGACGGTAATCTTTTCGTGACATCAATGAACACCACACAGACCGGACCTCGATGTTCCAGCCCGTTTTGTGGTTAAAGCCTCAGGAGCTAATGGTTTTTCCTTGCTTGACACTCAAAAATGAATAAACTTCTTTCTTCTGGCTCTGATTGGTCGAAGCAAATTTGCCTGACTTTTTAAATGTCAGGGCGAATCGAATTTTCTTCGCCCTGTTTACAAATTTTCACATATCAAGTTTCCAAAGGACATGCTTTGTTGTAGCAATTCGCCGATGCGGCCACCTTATTAAATATGCCTTGGAATTGACATATGTATCAAGTTCCATCAGCTGTGCTGATGCGGCCACCATGATAAAGGCAGTATCTAGAACTTGTAGAATCTAATAAGTTAGACCTGTAGCTTACATTGTTCACATTATTCTCTTGCATATCGTTTACACATTAGGATTAAATTCCTTAATTAATAGACCCTGTTTAAATCGAATTATGCCAAATAATTCATCTCTTCCCATTATGCACATCTTTAGAGTTGCACTACTTTAATGACAATGATGATCTTTGTTTTCTATACTAACCAAATTATTTTTTTTCATTAATTTTTCTTATTGCAGGATGCCATGTTCTTCGAGAAATCTGGTAATAGAGAATCTGACGGAATAGGAATGCTGTCTTAAATATACCATCGTACAATGTGTATTTATGTATAAGTGTATCCATCTCCTGCGGTACCGCCCGTGTGTCACTTGCAGTCTTATATGTTTTTTTTCTCGTTATATTTGAATAACAATGCTGATGTGCCTAAAATTTACCTATGTAAATTAAAAGCCAAATGAAATCCTTATGAATGTTTAACATCATCATTATGCTCCCCACCACATGATTGGTAACTTGTGTTTATGTAAATAATGATGTAATTTAATTATTTATTATACTATTTGGTGTGTGAACATACATATTCACTTTTTATACATGAATTCTTTTAGTTAGTCGGGTGTGTCCTGGGATTCACTTTCGCCTTACCCTTTAAAACAGTTCGTTATTATCACGCCTTGTGCCGCAAAACTTCATTGGTGATGCACATCTATGACATGTTGACACTTCATTTGCGTGATAATTACAAATGCCCTCAGAGGGTGGAAGGGAAAGTAACACCTAGAACACACCGGAATGGTTTTTGAATTAATTTGCCATTTTTTTTTTTTATTTTTATTATTATTTTTTAACATATACTCAGGAACTAGTGACGACGCGTTATTAAAATATTTCATATTTTTATAAACAGAGCGTATATGCTTAGGTAGCTTTTAAGATGCGAACAGCTTGACACAATTCAAAGCAAAGAGGCATGAAAAATTTATTTTTATTATCTCTATGGATAGAATTAATTACATTTTGTCTTTTTGCCATCGCATGGAAATCACGTCTTTCATCTTTTCCATGTACTTGAATTGACAAAGAAAAACTTTGTTTTACTTTATAATATGCAGTGCTCTACATTACTCTTAAAACTTCTGTCTTATATATTTAAATAATAAATGTGTTAAACTAATGTTGTTTTTTTCGCTTTGTGCTTTATACCACTCTTAACAAAATGTTGTTGCTTAATGTTGTTTATTTGTGTTAAAATGATATTCAGCACCTTATGTGTGGACTTTTCGAAACTTCGAAAAACTTCTACTAAAAGCAATGAAAACTTGTCTAATCGACTCTTGACGTGTATGAAACAATTGAAGCAGGTTACGACACGAAGTTTCCCGACACCCGTTTAAAAATCAATAGTTGTTACAATTTTCTGCAGTGCAATTTTTACGCTCAACTATTGTCTGCAAACAACATTATTATACCCTCCACCATAGGATGGGGGTGTACTAATTGCGTCATTCTGTTTGTAACTACTCGAAATATTCGTCTGAGACCCCTTAAAGTATATATATTCTTGATTGTCATGACATTTTAAGTCGATCTAGCCATGTCCGTCCGTCCGTCTGTCTGTCTGTCGAAAGCACGCTAACTTCCGAAGGAGTAAAACTAGCCGCTTGAAATTTTGCACAAATACTTCTTATTAGTGTAGGTCGCTTGGGATTGTAAATGGTCCATATCGGTCCATGTTTTCACATAGTTGCCATATAAACCGATCTTGTGTCTTGACGTTTTGAGCTTCTAGGGGGCGCAATTCATATCCGATTGGAATGAAATTTTGCATGACGTATTTTATTATGACTTTAAGGTTCGAATCGGTTCATAACCTGATATAGCTGCCATATAAACCGATATGGGATCTTGACTTCTTGAGCCTCTAGAGGTCGCTATTATTATCCGATTTGCCTAAAATTTTGAACGACGGGTCCTCTCATGACCATCAACATACGTGTTTATTATGGTCTGAATCGGTCTGTACCCTGATATAGCTCCCATATAAATCGATCTCTCTATTTTAATTCTTGAGCCCCCAAAGGGCGCAATTCTTATTCGAATTGGCTGACATATTACATAGGTCTCCAACATATAATTTAATTGTGGTCCGAACCGGACCATATCTTGATATCGCTCTAATAGCAGAGCAAATCTTTTCTTTTATCCTTTTTTTGCCTAAGAAGAGATGCCGGGAAAAGAACTCGACAAAAGCGATCCATGGTGGAGGGTATATAAGATTCGGCCCGGCCGAACTTGTTTTTATTTTATTTCGAAATGGAAGGTCGTCTTTAAGGACGAGAAAATGACGAGAATGCGTTTTCGATTATATTTCGCCTTATTCCAACAATGTATAAAACATTTAACATATATCTTGATATAGCACCCTTTATACCGATCTTCCGATAAGAAATCTTGAGTTCAGAAAGTCGTAATTTTGCCCCGTTTTCAATGAACAACCGCGCCGAGTTTGGCTAAAGCGATCTTCCGATTTGAATGTTTGAGCTCAGAAATTGGCTTTACCTCGCTCTTACAGTGAATTGCACGGACCCCTCAACATCTGTGTATCGATTAGATCTGACCATATTTGTCTGCAGCTGCCCTATACCCCTGATTTCCGATTGAAGGCATTCACACACGCACAAAAGCTGCATTTCCTACCCAGAATTTACGAAGTTTCGAAGAAATCCCATAGCATTTGTACCAGTTACAGTCAATATCAGAACTTATGGCGTTTTTACTGAAATATGAATCAGTTAGACCCTTTGTAACAGTATTTGGCCCCTCGACATCCATGGTTTTGTTCTGATTACAGAATCGAATTTTAGGTTACCATCGACGATTTTTACAGTAATTAACTTGGTATTTATATGTTGGCAAAACCTACCAAAAATTGAGGTCAGCCTACCAAGAAAGAAAAAACCTACCAATTTTGGTAGGAACCTACTAAAAACGGCAACACTGGTCACGATGTCATAGACGTGTTTCGAAGCACCGCCATGGTATTTTGGAGCATTTCTGTCGACCAGTCGACACGAGCCTCTTTTTGAGCGATTGACGAATTGTGTGCGATCCAACGCGAACAAATTTTTTGACGGTCCCACTAATGCCTACGGTTGTCTTAATCTCACGATAGGTCACAACGCATTTTCGCCTTGGAGTGAACTACGGCCTCGATTGAATTCATCATACCATCCAAAAAAAAACTAGTCCTTGATGGAGCTTCATAGCCAAAAATTGAATTAGGTTCATCGATGTACTGCTGTTGTAAAAAATAACGCACGAAAATGTTCAAGATTTAATTTCATTTTTTGGGGCGAGACGAATCTTTTAAGGTACTGTAAATAACACAAATAGCGCTCGTATATCAAAACGTCCTAAGTACGTATAAGCTCAAAAATGTCAAGCTTTACGGTAGAGCTGTCAGTTGGCAGATTGCAACGCAAGGTTTATCCAATCCCGTAATATAAAAGGCAACCTGTAAAACACCCCGTCCCTTATTTCATCCAAATCGGATAGAAATTTAACATTTTCGAGGCTAACACCGGTATTAACAAAACTTAAAACCTTTTTATAGTAGGTTTATTTGACAGTTCTATAAAGCAGATCTGTCAAATATGCCTACTTTAATGCTACCTTAAGTTTTGTGAATATGTACATACGATGTTTAATCTGGAGATTGGTCTACATGGCAGCTACATCAATATATGAGCCGATATGCATTATGTATGGCTTGAAAGTGGACGATTAGGTTAGGTTGAAAAGAGGGAGCGGGTATTAATGGACATAATCCATAATCCTAAGCCAGTAATCGGCTTGTTGTGCGCTCTAAATACTAAATAAATGAAACCTCGATGATGATTACATTATAACAATTTTTTCCTAATTTAAGCATAATCGGATATTGCGTGAATAAGGCTATCGTTTTTCATCGTTTTATTGAATCGAGATATTTTCATAATTTTTTTTTTTTCAGTTTTATAGAGTAAGTGCCCTTATATCTATATAATATAATATTCTCTCCATATAACTTAAATGTCTAAACTGAATCCAACCCATTTCTCACTCGCAATCCGAAGGTTTCCAAGAGACAACCCTAACTTCATATTCTAAAACCCAGGAAAGGGACATAACCTATGTCCATAAGAATAATAGTTCCTTACACATACATGTGTGCAATAAAATGTGACGTAGTACTTGGTTTTTAACGGTAAAAATAGCAATACTTGAAAATTGACTTTTTTAGTATTTTGGCTGCCACGACCTCATTTATGTCTTCTATGTGACAAGATACACCTTAAATTGTTGGGAACTTTTCAAGCTTTGATTCCAAGTTAAAATATCAATTTGAAACTTTTTTTGCCAGTGTGAAATTTTTGGAATTTAGTAAAATTTGGCTATATTGGCCTTCAGATAACGGGGTTAATTGGTATCGAAATGAGCCAACTCTGTGAGAATTGAAAGAAATAGTCACGGCGTATTTAATAAGGTGGCCGCATCGGCGAATCGCTACTTTTTTGGAGACTTGATATATCAAAATTTGTAAACAGGGCGAAGAAAATTCGATTCGCAGTAACTGCAGCCTTTGAAAGAATCGAAAGAGAGTCAGTGAAAATGGGTCTGGCAGTAAATGGAGATAAGACGAAATGGATGGTTTCAACTCCCAAAAAGCCTTGCACAACCGAGCAGATAAAGAAAATGGAGAAAGTTGGGAACCACAACTTTGAGATAGTTAGTAACTTTATCTACCTCGGCACCGCCGTAACCGAAACGAATGACACCAGTTTTGAGATAAAGCGAAGAATGATACTGGCAAACAGATTCTACTTTGGACTAAGCAAGCAGTTTAGAAACAAGGCCACCTCTCGACAGACAAAGACTACACTTTACAAGACACTGATACTACCCGTGCTGTTATATGGTTCAGAAGCATGGGTAATTGTGAAAGCAGATGAGGCAGTGCTTGGAGTATTTGAGAGAAAGATTCTTCATAAAATATATGGACCAGTTTGCGTTAACGGAGAATATAGGCGACGTATGAACCACGAGCTGTATGAGCTGTATGCGACGATAGCATAGTTACACGCATCAAAATACAACGGCTGCGTTGGCTAGGTCATGTTGTCAGAATGGATGAAGAGGCTCCAGCAAAGAAGTCTTTTGAATGCAAACACGGTGGTACACTCAAACCGGGAAGACCAAAAGCCCGATGGAAAGATAAAGTTGTGGGAGACACCTCGAAACTTGGTGTCAGAGATTTTAGAATGAGCGCAAAAGATCGAGGCGCTTGGAACGCTATTCTACGTTCGGCTAGTGGAACAAATATTCTGTCATAGCCAATTAAAGTAGTAAGTAAAGTAAATTAAGTGTTTTGGTATCACTTTCAACAACTACGCTAAGTATGGTTTGCATCGGTCCATGTTTTGATATAGCTGCCATATAAACCGATCTTGGGTTTTGAATTCTTGAGCCTCTAGAGGGATGGATTCTTGTCCGATGTTATTGAAATTTTGCACGTAGTGTTTTGACAGTACTTCCAACAACTACGCTAAGTTTGGTTTTAATCGGTCCATGTTTTGATATAGCTGCCATATAAACCGATCTTGGATCTTGACTTCTTAAGACTCTAGAGGGCGCAATTTCCGATTTAACTGAAATTTTGCACGTAGTGTTTTGATATCATTTTCAACAACTGTGCTAAGTATGATTCAAATCGGTTTATAATCTGGTAAAGCTGTCATATAAACCGATCTTGGATCTTGACTTCTTGAGCCAATAGAGCGCGCAATTCTCATCCGATTTGGCAGACATTTAGCATGAGGTGGTTTGTTATGACTTCCAATAACTTCGCTAAGAATGGCGTAAGTCGGTATAGAACCTGAAATAGCTGCCATATAAACGGATCTGGGATCTTGACTTCTTGAACCTCCAGAGGGCGCAATTCTCATCCGATTTGGCTGAAATTTTGTACAACGGCTTTTCTCATGACCTTCAACATACGTATCTAATATAGTCTGAATCGATCAATAGCTTGATACAGCTCCCATATAAACCTATGTCCCGATTATGCTTCTTGAGCCCCCACAAGGCGCAATTCCTATTCGAATGAACTGAAATATTACACAATGACTTCTACAATGTACAGCATTCATTTATGGTCCGACTCGGACTATAACTTGATATAGCTGCAATAGCATTACAGTTCTTATTCAATATTCTATGTTTGTCTAAAAAAAGATACCGCGCTTAGAACTCGACAAATGCGATCAATGGTGGAGGGTATATAAGATTCGGCCCGGCCGAACTTAGCACGCTCTTACTTGTTCCATATAGATTTGGTATATTTTGCAACTACGTTTCACATAGTCATAATATTTGAACAGGAATCTCATTTGGCTTATTGACATTCGTCTTAAATCAAAGTGGATGGGAAAAACATTAGCTGGAAGTCGATTCCACATACGATCGGTTCGGGCGAAATAAGGATTCTCTCTATAATGCATTGGGTGGTCCGCTGGCCAATTTAAATCGGACGAGAGGCTCAAGAAGTCAAGATCCAAGATCGGTTTATATGGCAGCTATATTAAAACATGGACCGATTAAATCCATACCTAGCGTAGTTGTTGGAAGTACTACCAAAACACATCGTGCAAAATTTCAGTTAAATCGGATAAGAATTCCGCCTTCTAGAGGCTCAAGAAGTCAAGACCCAAGATCGGTTTATATGGCAGCTATATCAAAACATGGACCGATATAGCCCATTTACAATACCAACCGACCTACACTAATAAAAAGTATTTGTGCAAAATTTCAAGCGGCTAGCTTGAGACCCCATAAAGTACATATATTCTTGATCGTCCTGACATTTTATATCGATCTAGCCATGTCCCTCCGTCTGTCTGTCGTAAGCACGCTAACTTTCGAAGGAGTAAGGATAGCCGCTTGAAATTTTGCACAAATACTTCTTATTAGTGTAGGTCGTTTGGGATTGTAAATGGGCCATATCGGTCCATGTTTTCATATAGCTGCCATATAAACCGATCTTGGGTCTTGACTCTTTGAGCCTCTAGAGGGCGCAATTCTAATCCGATTGGAATGAAATTTTGTATGACGTATTTTATTATGACTTCCAACAACTGTGCCAAATAAGGTTCAAGTCGGACCATAACTTGATATAGCTGCCATAAAAACCGATCTTAGGTCTTGAATTCTTGAGCCTCTAGAAGGCGCAATTCCTATCCGATTGGAATGAAATTTTGCACGACGTGTTTTTTATGATATCCAACAACTGTGCCAAGTATGGTTCAAATTGGTTCATAACCTGATATAGCTATCATGTAAACAGATCTGGGGACTTGACTTCTTGAGCTTCTGAGCCCCCAAAGGGCGCAATTTTTATTCGAATTAGTTGACATTTTACACAGGTCGCCAACATATAATTTAGTTGTGGTCCAAACCGGACCATATCTTTATATCGCTCTAATAGCAGAGCAAATCTTTTCTTATATCCTGTTTTGCCTAAGAAGAGATGCCGCGAAAAGAACTCGACAAATGCGATCCATGGTGGAGGGTATATAAGATTCGGCCCGGCCGAACTTAGCACGCTTTTACTTGTTTGAAATGATTATGTTATCATTAAAATTTTTGTTGTGTTTAAAAAGCTTTGATTTTTCATTGTGCAGCAAAAAAAACATGTGAAAAAATGGAGTTCCTTTAAAATAAGACTTTTTAAACAAATTTAGTATACAAATTATAAATAAGGAGAAACTCAATTAATTTCTTAGTTATGTTTTTGTTGTCCTTTTTAAATAAAAAAAAACACAAATTATTTCATTTTTAAAATTTTTTGCCTGTTAGGGCGAATATCACCAAATTTCACAATTTTTGTCTGTTTCTCTTTCGAGACGAGCTCAATGATTAAGCAAAGGGAAAAGGAAAGCCAGAGATACCAACACACACCAACCACTATGGGACGCGTTTCGTCTTTGGTTGGAAGCCAACCTGTCTATTAGACGTATTTTTTCCAATGCATGTGTTTTTGTGTAACGACAGCCTTTTTTTCTGCGACGATTACACAACTTCCATGGTACACATGATTCTATGAATCTGTTGGAAGTTGTTTTGATGGCTTCGAACGCTAGACAACGGCGACGGCTCTCGCAGTTGCTCCGTATGCCCAGTTTCGAATCCCGCCCGGACTCTGCCGTTTTTTTTTTTCATTTTTCAAGTTTTTTGCCCATTAGATTTCACAATTTTTGTCTGTTTCCCTTTCGAGACGATCTCAATAATCGGAGATTTTCTTTGGAATGGAAAAGGAGATAGCAACACACACCAACCACTATGGGACGCGTTTCGTCTTTGGTTAGAATACTTTTCAACCATATCTCTCTCGCGCTCTCGTCTGCTGGCAAATAAGGAACGACTTCCAGTAAAAAATTGTGCAAATTTGCAAACATTTTTGAGACAACGACAAGAACTGACTAAAGTACTCGTAATTGTTTGATAGCAAAAGATTGTGTCGCTGAGTGTTTTTGCAAAAATTATACGTACACCAAAGCGCATGTTCACTCGTTGCTGTCTGAATACCGACTGAAACAAAGAGCATAAGCGTACGTGTGGATTGAGTATGACATCTAGTGTAAAGAAAATTTTAATTTTGGCCACCACTGCTCCAAAACATTTTTTACTGCCCAAATCAGTTGTGGACTTATAATCGTCCGTATGATTAATGATTAACGCTTTCGACAATTCATTGCGTCTGCGTAAGTTTTTCCAACTCTTCGCGGCAATTCTACTACAACTCATTGCGTCCTCATAGTCCATACGATTTGTTTATAAATTGCCTGAGTTAACTGTTTGCGATTGTTCTCACTTCAATGCATGGCGCGAGTGGGGCTTGGGTTGAATTCGAGTTATTCAAGATTTTCTTTTGAATGGAGAATTTGCTAAGATGTAGTATTAAATCCAGTGCATTAGATGATGTCGTCGTCAGTGCGGCTGTGATGCACAAACAAGCCATCCTTTGGATCCGGTTAAGTATTGAGCAGTAGGTGGACATTTGAAGCGCCTTCCAGCAGACCACAACACCATATAGCATTATAGATCTGACAACAACTAATTTTGCCTCTTGCAAGTATATATAGGACAAGAGTTGCCCTTCTTGCCGTTTCCAAAATGTTGCATTTGAAGTTCAATTTCCTGTTCAGCAAAACACCCAGGTGTTTTGCGCTTTCTGTAAATGGAACATTCTCTCCATCCAAGGAGACAGGTTGCACTGTAGGCAACTTGTATCTCCTGCTGAAAAGAACTACTTCGGTCTTGCACGGATTTGTACCCAGACCACATTCGGTAACCCACTTTGCAGTTGCAACTAGAGCTTCCTGAAGTATATCTCTTAGAGTCCTGGGATACTTTCCCCTAACCGCAATTGCCACGTCATCAGCAGTTCTAAAGTGGTCTAGGTGTAAATCCGTGCAAGACTGAGGTAGTTCTTTTCAGCAAAAGATACAAGTTGCCTACAGTGGCACCTGTCTCCTTGGGAGGAGAAAATGTTCCATTTACAGAAAGCGCAAAATACCTGGATGTTTTGCTGGACAGGAAATTGAACTTCAATTCCAACATTTTGCAAAGGGCAAGAAATTCAACTCTTGCCCTATGTGCCTGCAAGAGAGCCATTGGCAAAAGTTGGGGGTTTAGACCGCGACTAAAATATGCCCCCGTTGCCAAAGGGTTTTAAAAAAGAACTAAACAAATGTATTGATCGAAATCAGAGCCAAAACAAGACTGCTCTTTGTCTTTATTTAATTTTAAAACACAGCTTTACATTCTTATAATAATGCTTACTTAATATTGGGTTGCCCAAAAAGTAATTGCGGATTTTTTTAAAAGAAAGTAAATGCATTTTTAATAAAACTTAGAATGAACTTTAACCAAATATACTTTTTTACACTTTTTTTTCTAAAGCAAGCTAAAAGTAACAGCTGATAACTGACAGAAGAAAGAATGCAATTACAGAGTCACAAGCTGTGAAAAAATTTGTCAACGCCGACTATATAAAAAATCCGCAATTACTTTTTGGGCAACCCAATAAAAAGAATTAACTTACAATTTTGATTATTTAGCTAAAGTCAGTTGGAAAATACTACGAGCTGATTTAAATTGGTAGGAAATTTTTGGAAATGTTTTATACCGGAAATGGTATTTGGGTTATTTACTGTCTGGCTTTATTAATTTCATTTAAGATTTCTTGGAATTTATCAGGTTGGTAGGTGTTTGCATATGTAACTCGCTCGTTATGCACTTCTCAGACATATAAAGTGTTGTAGTCTGGTAGACGGCGCTTCAAAAGTCCATCTACTGTTCAATAGTCAACCGGATCCAAAGGATGGCTTGTTTATGCATCACAGCCGCACTGAGGACGACACCATCTGATGCACTGAACTTAATGCTACATCTAATGCCTCCAGACATTGTGGCTAGATAAATTGCTGCGACTACTGCCGCGAAGCTAAGGAAGCTTTGTCTTTGGTCCTGTGGCGGCTATGGACACTGTGTTACCCTTGATACAATGTCCGATGTTCCAGGCAGCGTGAATTAAACCTTACCTGAGCAGCTTTTGGATAAAAAATACTGTTTCACTATTCCTGATAGAACCGATTGGAACAACGCTATCCCTGGTAATAGAAGTTACACACACATCTATACAGGTGGTTCCAACTAGACGATCTTTGGGTTGTACTCCAAAGATCTAGAACTGGTCATATCCAAAAGGTTACCCGACCACTGCAGTTTATATGAAGCAGAGATCCTTGCAATTAAAGAAGTGGCGGAGTGGCTTAAATACAATGTCATAACCACGATTAGCATAAATATATTCTCAGACAGATAGGCAGCCATTAAATCCCTGGAGAACGCATTTCCGAACACAAAAACCGCCCTCGACTGTCGCAGAACTGTTCTGGGTGCCGGGCCACAGAGATATCCCAGGGAATTGTAAAGCGGATGAGCTTGCGAGATTAGGAACTACCCTACACATTCCAGGGAAACGGGAATCTGTGGATATGCCTGTCGGGCCTGATCCTGGAAACTTAGCTTACATGCCAACTAAGTTTCCAGGATCAGGCCCGAAAAGCAACAAATGATAGATTATCACAAAAAGGGGGCTGTAAGCACTCCAAAACTATTTAGCCTCCTCTAGAATTGAAGAGATCTGTCGCTTTGCTGTTATTGGCTAGAACAGACGTCTCAGTCATTGTGTCCGTCATGACAGGTCACTGTCTAATCGGAAAACATGCTGACAGACTGAAGGTTGCCAGTAACGACTTTTGTTGTGAGGACATTGAAGAGGAAGAGACTATAGAAAACCTTCTGTATGTGTGTACCGCACTGGCAGTCAGAAGGAGTTCGACTTTAGGTTCTTAATTCTTTGGGAACCTGTCTGATTTAGTGGATGTGAACAGTCACAAGTTGTTTGGCTTTTCAAATCGATCTGGATGGTTCAACGGTAGGAACTAGAAGGCATCTTCCTTCTTCTTCTGTTCCTGTGGTATCACTATGGGCGAAAATGTCTGAGTCTGATGGTAGATTGCCACTTAAACCAAATCTAACCTATGGGGGAATGTCCTACTGAATGAAGCAGCATGGTTTTTTGGCTTTAAAATCTATTAACTAAAAAAAGAAGTCACGAAAGAATTTCACGAACATCGAACATAGTACCTGCTATATGATGTGTTTCTTGTGTATGTGTTGTAATATTTTTCTATTTTTTACAGTTCATACTAACACAACTTACCTTTTTTATTTTTTTTTTCAGGTAATAAATAGTTATCTCACTTGGACCGCTAAAGAAGAAACAACCGACATTTTTAAAAAAACCTAGTAAATAAAATATGGCGATAATTAATGTAAATGAAATTGTTTAAATCTTAAGGTGGTTAGTACGTATGTTTTTTTATACCCACCACCGAAGAATGGGGGTATATTCATTTTGTCATTCCGTTTGCAACACATCGAAATATCCATTTCAGACCCTATAAAGTATATATATTCTTGATCAGCGTAAAAATCTAAGACCATCTAGCCATGTCCGTCCGTCTGTCTGTTGAAATCACGCTACAGTTTTTAAAAATAGAGATATTGAGCTAAAACTTTGCACAGGTCCTTTTTTTGTCCATAAGCAGGTTAAGTTCGAAGATGGGCTATATCGGACTATATCTTGATATAGCCCCCATATAGACCGATCTGCCGAATTAGGGTCTTAGGCCCATTAAAGCCACATTTATTATTCGATTTTGCCCAAATTTGGCACAGTGAGTTGTGTTAGGCCAGTCGACATTCTTCTTTACTTTTGCCCCGATCGCTCCAGATTTGGATAAAGCTGCCATATAGACCGATCTCTCGATTTAAGGTTTTGGGCCCATAAAAGGCGCATTTATTGTCCGATTTTGGCAAAATTTGGGACAGTGAGTTGCGTCAGGCCCCTTTACATCTTTCTGATATTTGGCTCAGATCGGTCCAGATTTGGATATAGCTGCCATATAAACCGATCTCTCGATATAATGTTTGGGCCTATAAAAGACGCATTTATTGTCCGATGTCGCCGAAATTTGGGACAGGGAGTTAAGTTAAGCCCCTCGATATTCTACTGCAATATGGCACATATCGGTCTAGATTTGGATATAGCTGCCATATAGACCGATCTCTCGATTTAAGGTTTTGGGTCCATAAAAGGCGCTTTTATTGCCCGATGTTGCCGAAATTTGGGACAGTGAGTTGTGTTAGGCCCTTCGACATTATTCTTCAATTTGGCCCAAATCGGTCCAGATTGGCATATAGCTGCCATATAGGCCGACATCTCGATTTAAAGTCTTGGCCCCATAAAAGGCGCATTTATAATCCGATTTCACTAAAATTTGACACAGCGACTTCTGTTAGGCCTTTCGACATCCGTGTCGTTTATGGTTTAGATCGGTTTATTTTTAAATATAGCTACTAAAAAGACCAATATTTTGTTTTACACAATTGAACAATGACTTGTACTTATTAGTATTTGGTCCAAATTGGAACATATTTCGATATAACTGCTATGGGACATATGGTATGCAATTTTCACCGGATTTTGATGAAAGGTGGTTTACATATATACCCGAGGTGGTGGGTATCCAAAGTTCGGCCCGGCCGAACTTAATGCTCTTGTACTTGTTAATACATATACTAGTCGAAGTGGGCCCGCTCCGCTGCGCTTTCTTTTACTTTATATGGAACAATATTTTCCTTTGAATATTTATTTTCGATAATTAAAGAGCTATTAATGAAAAACCATGCTATGAAAATAATATATGTATATCGCTTGACTAACAGTATAACAATATCTGTATAACCTTTATCTGAATGAATTCAGGTTATTTAAGTTTGGATGTAAGACGTACTCCATTCTTAAAAGACTTTATTTGAGCCCGATATTCTCATGGGAATTTTGGGAGTGGGAAGGCCCTCATGCTGGTGGTTGGTGGATAGGGGGTGGTGTGGACTCTCAGAACCGTGGTGCCGAATGTGGGTTTGAATTTCGTGCTCTACTCCCAAATACCATTACTTTAATCCTCAAATTGCCATGACCGGCCAATTTGTATGTCCGATTTAGGGGTGTTTTCGTAGGTCTGATACAGATACTTAGTCCTGAAAAAAAATATCAGCATCGTGCTTTAGCCTCAAATACCATTTATTTGAACCCCATATTGCCATTGGTTTAAGGGGAGTTTATGTGTGCCCCAAAATTGGTTATGAAATCCGTTTTCTAACCTGAAATACCTTTTGAGCCACTTATTGCCATGATCGGTAAATTTGGGGGTTGTTTTGGTGAAGGGGATGTGCCCCAAATACATGGTCCCACATTTGGATATCAGATAGTCAGTAAATAATTGCCGTTTTGGCGAAGGGGTAGACCCCCAGAAATTTGGTCTCGAAAATGGGTATCAATTTCGTGTTCTAATCCCTAATATCTTTCATTCAAGTCCCACATTGTCATGGTCGGTAAATGTGTCTAAGTTAGGGATGTTTTGGGGAGTGTGGTGCTCCTCCAAACACTTAGACCTGAAAATATGTCAGCATCGTGTTCTGCTCTCAAATATCATTTATTTAAACCCCATATTGTCATTGGCCTCACAATTAGATATCAAATTCGTTTTTTAATCTTAAATACCTCTCATTTAAATCCCTTTTTGGAAAAGTCATCAAATATGTCCGGTTTGAGGTATGGGCCTTAAAAACTATCAAACGAGCTCTACTCTTATTAAGGCCCAAAGTGTCATGGTGAGCAAATACGTTCTTATTTGGGTGTTGTTATGGAGATGGAACGTCCCCAGACAGTTGGACCCGAAAGTTGATATCAGATTCGTAGCTACTCCCAATTACCTTTCATTTGAGCCCCATATTTCTATAGTAGGCATACATGTACTGTTTGGGGAGAGTTTTGGGGGATAGAAAGGCCACTAAGTGACGTGGCCCTTAAAATATATATCAGATTCGTGTTCTACTCTAAAATAGCTCTTATTTGAGCCCCATATTGCAATGATCAGCAAATACGTCATATTTGGGTGGTGTTATGAGTGTGAGGTGATCCCATAGACACTTTTTCCGAATATTGATATCAAATTCATGGTTTACTCCCAAAGACCTTTCATTAAAGCCCCATATTGCTATGGTCGTAAATTTTTCCCCTTTGGGGGTGTTTTTGGGGAGGAGTGGCCCCCCCAACACTTAGTCGCACATTTTTATATCAGATTCGTAATCTACTCACAATTACCTTTCATTTGTGTCCCATATTGCCATAGTCGGTAAATATTTCCGATTTAGGGGTGTTTGGGGTGGTCTCCCAAACACTTCGTCCGACAATTGGATATCAGATACGTTTTCTAATCTTAAATACCTTTCATACCTTGAGTCCCATATTGTCGTGATTGGTTTATATGTACATTTGGTAGGTTTTGGGGGTGTTGATGTGACCAAATATCAGTCGCTTATTGGATCATTGGTGTATATTGGTATATGTACACGCCCAGATATAATACACGCAGTTTAATAAAAATCCACATTTAGAACACACACTCAATTTGTTATTCAAAACAACAAAAATGTCAGGTAAAACGGCAGTTTTTGTCTGCTGAAAATGGAAAAGCCGAAATTACTGCTGTTTCAGCAAACATAAGGCTGCTATATTAGCAAACATTTCTTACTGCTATTTCAGATAACAAAATCTGAGGTTTTGAGTACCCAAGTCTGCTGAAAAAATTTGTATGCTAATTTTTACGGTTACTTGCTATTTGTTTTGATTACTTTAGGCATTTTTTTGAAATTTTGTTGTTGTTGATTTGATTTTGTGGAATATTACTGTAAAGACGCTACCTGATCCATCCATTGGTATACATTTCGAAATGTGACTGAGCTAGCTCGCATTTTTTGTTATTGCTCTGCTAATACATTCAGTAGTGATTATAAACATCCACTGAGACACAGCAGCAGTCATTTTCAGCAAACCAACAGACTCTTCAGCAGTATGCCTGCTACTCTGAAATTGCAGTAATTCTGCTGCAATAGCAGAACTACTGCTGAATTAACTACTAATATTCAGCAGATAGTGTTTGCTGTTTTCAGCAAACTTTTTTCTATGAGTGCATGGAAGGGAAAAAAACATATACTAAGATACTTGGCTAATACCCGTGACTACGAACTTTTGTACTAGCCAGATGGAAAATTGTTGAAATGTTTGCAGATGCAGATTATTAGCCCAATCTGATGATAGAAAATCGTACACGAATTTCTTACAAGTCTAAAATAACAACAAACTGTGGCTCTAAGAAGTACCGAAGCAGAGTATATGGCAATACCTGCGGCTACAAAGGAGGCAAAATACTTGAAAAATTTGTTGACTGAATTAGGATTTCGAGACTTGGTGAAATCTGCTTCACCTATTTGAAGGTCCTCCTGATTGCAGAGGGATTTGACGTGGATCTTATCCAGGAACCATGGGTGTGTGGAGGAATGGTTCGTGGACTAAGAATTCCGAGATTTAAACTACTCATGGGTACGGGGAATAGGAGACACAGAGTCTGTATTCTTGCAAAAAGTAGTCTAAATGTTTTCCTTCTTTCGTCGCTAAGCACGGAAGATTCAGTAGTAGCCAGCCTTGAAATAAACAAGTCTCATTACTGGCTGGCTTCCCTATGTATGGCATACGATTCAGAGTTGCCGCCTTCAAACCTCAAGTAGCTGGTTGAAGCCGCTTCTGCAGAGAAGAAGAGCCTCATTATAGGAAGAGATGCTAATGCACATCACCAGATATGGGGAAGTTCGGATGTCAACGAAAGGGGTGAGCTGCTTATCGAATATATTATACGCTACAAACTGGCGATTTTTAATAAAGGGGATAAACCGACCTTTATTACCAGGAACAGGCAGGAGGTACTAGATATTATCATTATATCGGAAGGTATAAGCGCAAGAATATGCCACTGGGAAGTGTCAGCCTTGGAGAAAATACTGCAGAAGTGGTACCTTGGCTAAACAGAAGAAAGGCGGAAGTGGAAACTGTGGAGGATAAGATATAATGGTCAAGCGGATTATGAAGGCCCTGAATGACTCGCTTGTGCCAGCATGTCCTAGTGCTAAGCCAAGGGGCAAACAGCGACCGCCATGGTGGACCCCAGAACTGGTTGATCTAAGGAAAACTCTTCAACAGAGCGAAAGCCCCGAGAGCACCACACGATTGGGACGCCTATAAGGCTGAGCTAAGAAAATACAAAGTCTAGCACGG
The DNA here is from genome assembly GCF_963082655.1 of Stomoxys calcitrans. NCBI lineage: Eukaryota > Metazoa > Arthropoda > Insecta > Diptera > Muscidae > Stomoxys > Stomoxys calcitrans. Next base: position 154,791,595 of record NC_081552.1, read on the forward strand.
ACAACGCGGCGCCAGAACTGGTTTGCACTGGTATGTATTCGTCGCAAGTTATGAGGGAAATTGTGTCTGAGCCGAAAATCCTTTGGGCGATAAGAAGTTTCGACTCCTTTAAGTCGCCAGGCCCTGATGATGTATCACCGGTTGAATTACAAGCTGTGTCTGATAGACTGGCTCCTTGGCTTAGGGAGATATACTCTGCTTGTATTAGCATGTCATATATGCCTATGGGATGATGGGACACAAAGTTAATTTTCGTTCCGCAATCGGGAAAACCTTACCACACAAAGGCGAAAGATTTTCGCCCTATTAGTCGCTCATCCTTTATGGTGAAGTCTCTTGAGAGGTTAGTAGAAACATATCTTAGGGCAAAGATCCCCGGAGATCGCCTGTCGCGGCAGCAGCATGCATATAGTAAAGACAAATCCACTGAAACCGCCCTTCACGACCTAGTCGGCTACATAGAGGAATATACAATGGTAGCATTTCTTAACATTGGAGGTGCTTTCAATTAACCGACATCAATCATGAAGGAGTTTCTATGCATCGACTCTACTGTAAGAAAGTTTATTAATAACTTACTTACCAAAAGATGCATTACGGCAAGCTTGGGATCTGTGCATCTAAAAATATGGATCAGCAGGGGAACACCGCAAGGAGGTGTACTGTCTCCTCTACTTTGGAACACAACCATTAACAATATATTTTTGTCTCTGGAAGAAAAATGTGTAAAAGTGGTCGTGTATGCTGATGACGTGGTCATTGCGGTTAGGGGGAAAGTTTCCCAGCACTCTAAGTGATATACTTCAGGAAGCTCTACGTGCAACAGCGAAGTGGCCTACCGAAAGTGATCTAGGCGTAAATCCGTGTAAGACCGAAGTGGTTCTTTTCAGCAGGAGATACAAGTTACCTACAGTGACACCTGTCTCCTTGGGAGGAGAGATTGTTCCATTTACAGAAAGCGCAAAACACCTTGGTGTTTTGCTGGACAGGAAATTGAACTTCAAAGGGCAACTCTTTCCTGCAAGAGAGCCATTGGCAAAAGTCGGGGGACTAGACCGCGAGTCATGCACTGGGTATATACCGCAGTTGTCAGACCTATAATGCCATTTGGTGCTGTGGTCTGGTGGACGGAGCTTCAAAAGTTCACCTACTGTTCAATAATCACCCGAATACAAAGGATGGCTTGTTTGTGCATCACAGCCTCACTGAGAACGACACCATCTGATGCACTGAACTTAATGCTACATCTAATGCCTCTGGACATTGTGGCTAGACAAATTGCTGCGACCACTGCCGTGAGGCTAAGGAAGCTTTCTTTTTGGACATGTGGTGGCAACGGAGACTGTGTTATTTTTGATACAATGTCCGATGTTACAGGCAGTGTGATTTACACCCTACCTGAGCATCTTTTTGGTGTATCACTATTCCTGGTAATAGAAGCTACATAGACTTCTATACGGATGGTTGCAAGCTAAACGACCAGGCGGGGCCAAAAGGTTACCCGACCACTGCAGTGTGTATGAAGCAGAGATCCTTGCAATTAAAGAAGTTGTGGAATGGCTAGGATATAATATTATAACGACGATTGGCATCAATGTCTTCTCAGACAGCCAGGCAGCCATTAAATCCCCGGAGAACGCATTTCTGAAACCAAAGCCGCCCTCGACTGTCGCAGTTCTCACAACGAGATGGCTGAACAGTTCAAAATTCACCTGATCTGGGTGCCGGGCCACAGAGATATTCTAGGGAATTGTAAAGCGGACAAGCTTGCGAGACTAGGAACTACCTTACACATTCCTGGGAAACTGGATTCTGTGGGTATGCCTCTAGCGACATATAAGCTAAGTTTCCAGATCAGGCCCAAAATGCAACAAATGATTGATGGTCACAAAGAGGGGGCTATGAGCATTCCAAAACTATGTGGCCTAAGCTCTACTTGAATGCTGACAGACTGAAGGTTGCCGGTAACGACTTAGGCAGAAGCTGTGAGGACATCGAAGAGGAAGAGACTATAGAACACCTTCTGTGTGTGTCCCTCACTGGCAGTCAGAAGGAGTTCCACTTTAGGTTCTCATTACTTTTGGGAACCTGTCCGATTTAGCGGATGTGAACAGTCGCATGTTGTTGGGCTTTTTAAAGCGATCTGAATGGTTCAATGGGAGGAACTAGTTCCTGTGCTATCACAATGGACGAAAACGTCTAAGTGATTCTGATGGCAGAATGACACTTGAATCTAACCTGACTATTGAGTTCAAAGGTATTTTATTGACTAAAAAAGTGTTTTTCATATACGAGTACACATAACAACACAACATAACAACGTACATAACAACACAACATAACAACGTACATAACAACACAACATAACAACGTAGTAAAGTAGATTTCAGGCTACTTATAAAACAACTTCAACACTTCCCCTTGTTTTATAAGTTAAAATAAATTAATTTTGGTACATAAGGCTGCCAAACGTGTCTTGGACAGTGGTTTTGTCATCATATCAGCTAATTGATTTTCTGTCGAAATTTTCGCAACTTCTATTTTGCCTTCAGAAACTTTTTCCCTGATAAAAAAGTGTTTGATAGAAATGTGTTTGGTTCTTCGGTGAAATTCCGGATTTTGTGTCAATCGTAATGCCGCATTATTATCTATATATAATACTGGCGTCTCCTTTAAATTTGAAATTTCATTGTACAACCGCCTAAGCCAAATTAATTCTTTGCAAGCTTCATTTGCAGCTATTATTTCGACTTCTGTAGTTGATGTTGACACTATTATTTGTCTTTGACTTAACCAAGATATGGCACCACCAGCATAGACAGCCACTACTCCTGACGTAGATCTTCCTGTCTCTATACAGCCTCCAAAGTCTGCATCACTGTAGCACTTCAAGCCATTTTCTTTTTGCTTCTCGTATTTGATGCCATAGCTTAGTGTTCCAGATATGTATCTGAGCACTCTTTTTAATTTGATAATGTTCTCCTGAGTTGGATTTTCCAGATGTCTTGATAAATAGCCGATGATTGATCTTCTTCAGATAATGCTGGTACAACAGGATTATTACTTTCAGCTTGATTCCTTTCTATTTGAAGTATGTCTGAACTATTTTCATTTTCTTCATTTATATCCTCGTCATATTCTGAACCTGGTTCTTTTGTAGGAGGCGCTGGAAGGCTTAATTCATTTGATGAACTGTAATTCAAATCCTTTGACATATCCTTTAAGTTCATATCCTTCTTCTCTATTGATACATCCTTCGATTCGTTTTTGTCGTCTATGAAATTTTTCTGACAATTTTGAATTTTTTCATCAAATTTTATGTCTCTTGAAACTTCTACACTTCTCTTTTCTGGTATATAAACCCTGTACCTCTCATCACCGTCGTAACCGACTAGGTACCCTTTCATGGCTTTCTTGTCCATCTTTGATCTTTTTTCTTTTGGAATATGCATATAGCATTTCGAACCAATTATGCGTAAATGGTTTATTCTGGGTTTCTTTTCAAACCAAACTTCATGAGGACTCATGCTGGATATGGAAGATTTCGATGTCCTATTCAAAACGTATATTGCAGTTTTTATTAGTTCTGCCCACATCGATTCTGGGAAATTTGCTTCTGAGTTTGCATATTTGAACGTTCTTGCCATTTCAACTATTGTTCTGTTGTCACGTTCGCATCGACCATTTTGCTCCGGGGTATAGGGTGCAGTTAATTTGTGAGTTATACCAAAACTTTTTAAAATTCCGTTTACGTATTTATTGTTGAATTCCTTCCCATTGTGGCTAAGAAAAGTTTTCACTGAATGACCTTGTGCTTTAGCGTGGGTTAGCATTTCCTTGAGTGCAATAGCCACGTCGGATTTTTCTTTAGCTATGTATCCATACCTGTATTTTGAAAAATCATCTTTATATAATATGAGATACTTGTACCCTTGAAAAGATTTTTGGAAGGGACCGCAAATATCGGCTGAAATAAGTTCTCCACACGATGTTGCTGTTTCTCTATTTCCAAACGGTATTCTTGTAGATTTTCCATAAGCACATGGCTCACAAATTTCTCGTTTCATCTTAACTTGTATGCCAAATTCATGTTCCAACTTTTCTTTTATATGACGTATATCTTGATGTCCCCATCTTTCATGATAAAGTTGAAGCATAGTATTATCTGAAACTGCCATGCATATATTTTGCTTAACTTTTGGAATTATTGGTCGTATTGATGCTTTATAAAGGCTTCCATTCCTTGAACGACTTCCATGCAGTACCACTTGGTTATTCACTGACAACCAACACTCCTTCACTGTTGAATTAAAACTGCTTTTTGGATTTCTATCTTGTGCTGCAAGTACCGAAAACAAATTTCTTGAAATATCTGGTACATACCAAACATCCTCGAGTTTCATTTTTAATTTCATGCCTTTGACAAATGAAATTATTTCGATAGTTCCTTTACCATAAGCCTTTATTGATTCCTTTCCAGCTGCTTTTATAATTTGGGGCTCATTGAAATTGTTGAAGTCTGAAAACATCTCATATGAATTTGTTACGTGTTTCGTAGCTCCATTGTCAATCCACCAAATTTCACTGGAATTAAATGTGCAATCTGTATCACTTTCAATATTTAATGCAACATTAATATTTGTAGACGGCGACGACGCTAACGACTTCTTTGATGGTTTACCATCTTCAATCCATTTTCTGCATTCTTTTAGCCAATGCCCCTTCTTTTTGCAGTAATGACAAACGTCTTCCTTCTTTGAGGAATGTTTAACATTTTTTTGCTTTAAATTTTTCTTTGCTTTTACCATTAAAGCTTCTTGATTGCTACCTGAATCTTCGAAATCTTTCCTAAAATTTCTTTCATAGAGACAAATTTGTAAAATTAGCTCATCTATGGATTTGTCTATATCTCTTGTCATCATCATCCAGCTAGAGCGGAACATTTCATAAGACGGTGGAAGAATATGAAGGATTTTGCATACCAAGAGCATATCTGGCAATATATTTTCTCCTTTAGATCTCAATCCAGCATTTAATTCATCCCATAAACCTCTTAGTTTCGCAATATGTGTCGAAGCATCTTGATTATCTTGCCATCCAAAAGAAAACATGTCTGAACATATTTTAAACAATTGGTCTTTTGATGTAGCTTCATAAATGTTCTTTAACGCATTGCATGCTTCGTAGGCATTCTCTTTATCCATAATCTTCTGATATACTTCATCCGTGATCGTGTTGGTAATTATGCTCTTCGCATAACAATTTGCTTTACGGAAAAATTGCTCTATTTTCTTGTGTTCTTTAATTTGAGACTCGGTAGCTCCATCTTGCAAAGGAAGTGGTGCTTCAACTTTCTTGTCTATAACATCTAAAGCGCCTTAATAGAAGTCTAGAATATCCCTTACTTTCCTTTTCCATATAGGCCAATCCGCAGGACCTGATAGCGGCTTCAAATTCTTGGTGAATTCCATATCTTTCTTTCTTGAAAAAAAAATCCAGAATTTTTCTTTTCTTGTGAAAAATATTTTTTTTTTTTTTTACGAGACTGGGCCCATAACCTATTGAGTTCAAAGGTATTTTATTGGCTAAAAAAGTGTTTTTCATATACGAGTACACATAACAACACAACATAACAACGTACATAACAACACAACATAACAACGTAGTAAAGTAGATTTCAGGCTACTTATAAAACAACTTCAACACTGACCCTACGAAAGAAATTTTGTATTGGAGGATTTTCATTAAGGGATGGTGTTGAAAATAAATAATGAAAATGACTTGCTGGAGAATTTTAGTTTTTTTCATCGCATCTTCTTTGAAAAACATTAAGTTTTTCATTTGTCATAACCTGATTATTGTTAAGATATTAATATTTTTGTTTAGTCGTTTTGTGAACTTTGTCAGAATGAATACAATTTGTCTTTTTTTACATATTCGTTTTTCCATTGATTTCATACTGCCAACACCTTTCTGCAAAGGAAATTTGGAGATAGCCATATTTGTATGAGATAGTATATCTTTCCCTAACAGCCAAAAAGATGTAGGTGCCAAATTCAAAACTTTGCAGGAGAAGGTTTTTACTTAAGAAATCATAGCATAACGAGATTGAATTGTGATTCTTACATATCTACTCGTATCATTTCTTCGGCTTATGCATTTAGTGATAAAAAAATATGCATTTATATAAAGATAATGGTAGGTTGTTCACTTGCATCTTTTTCGCTGTCACATGAATGACTTAGTTTAATTAATTTAAAGGTAAGTGCAATTATTAGCATTGCTTGAAAGTGAACTAGAAGTCTCAATTTATGTCCGATTTAAATGCAATGTTGCCGCCAGTGCTCAACTTTTCTGAATCGCCTCCAAATGGTTGCTACAACAGACCGACACCTGCTACTGCCCAAAGGCGGCTGCTGTTTTCCAAATTGTTGTGGTTGTCCCTGGGACAATCTTTAGCGCCAATGTAAAATTATAAATCACAAAACAAATCGTTTATACATTTCGTCAATTTTGTTTAGTGCTCACTTTTATTGATAAAATATTATTAATGTTGCCTCCAGTGGCATGTACAAACAGACTTAGAATTGAACTTATCAACCAAATATAAGCATTTTGCCACCAGTGGTTTGTAGAAGAAAAAAAACAATATTTGGTCGACTCAAATTCTACGCTTTTACTTAGCTCGCTTTCAAAATTGAATAATAAGACAAAAACCAAAAGAATAATAAAGGCATAACCAAGATATATTCATTTACAGGTAGTGGCAGTTGCCCAACAACAAAATATTGAGTGCACTATCTGTTAAAAATTAGTGATTATTGCAACTCTAAATTTGTATGTTACTAGTTCGTGCCATTTTTCGTTGTTTGTGTGTGTTATGGTTCTTAACTATAATACACACACACACAGCCAAATCTGGTTGACAGATAGTGCACGTCGCGAGAAAAAATTGTACTTAGCTGTGAACGGTACACTACCTGGTAATTATGTCATGGGAAAAACTAAGGCTACTACCATGGCATAATTACCAAGTAGTGTACCGTTAACAGCTGAGTACAATTTTTTCTCGCGAATGCACTATCTGTCAATAAGTTTTGGTTGTGTGTGAGTATTATAGTTAAAAACTATAACACATACAAACAACGAAAATGGCGCGAACTAGTAACTTTTGAGAGAATCGGTTACCGAATGAGCACTTTATTGCAATATTTTTCATAATCGGGCGAACATATATATAGGAGCTATATCTAAATCTGCTCTGATTTCTAGCAAACTGGTTATCGGGGAAAGCGCTGTACAAAATTTTGCCCAGATTGGTCAATAAATGCGTTTGCAGTGACAATAGAAGTGAAAATCGGGCGATATTTATTAATCACAGCTATATCTAAATCTACACCAATTTCTATGAAATTCACCAGTAATGTCGAGAGTCATAAGAAAATCCTTCCTGCCAAATTTCGAGCGAATCGGTTAACAAATTGCATTATTACTACAAATCAAACGAACATGTATATGGGAGCTATATCTAAATCTGAACCGTTTTTTTTTCCAATTACAATAGGCTTCGTCTCTAGGTCGAAAAACATGCCCGGACCCAATTTGAAGACGATCTAAATCGATTCAGAAAGTAATTGTGAGTCGATCGGTATACTTATCAATGGGTCTATCTCTCCTCCTTTCTAGTGTTACAAACAAATTCACTAAGTTATAATACCCTGTAATGGTGTGTCTCAGTGGATGTTTATAATCATCTCTGAATGTATACTTTCCATAACCTTTTTATACCCACCACCATAGGATGGGGTTTATACTAATTTCGTCATTCTGTTTGTAACACCTCGAAATATGCTTCTCAGACCCCATAGACCCCATTCGTGATCGTCATGTCATTTTAAGTCGATCTAGCCATGTCCGTCCGTCTGTCTGTCGAAAGCACGCTAACTTTCGAAGGAGTAAAGCTAGCCGCTTGAAATTTTGCACAAATACTTTTTATAAGTGTAGGGATTGTAAATGGGTCAAATCGGTCAATGTTTTGATATAGCTGCGATCTTGGGTCTGGACTTCTTGAGCCTCTAGAGGTTGCAATTCGCATCCGATTTGGCAGAAATTTTGTACAACAGCTTCTCTCATGACTTTCAACATACGTGTCTAATATGGTGTGAATCGATCAATAGCATGATGCAGCTCCCATATAAACCCGAATATACATAATGAATTCTACAATGTTCTGCATTCATTTATGTCCGAATCGGACTATAACTTAATATAGCTCTAATAGCATAACAGTTTTTATTCAATATTCTTTGTTTGCCGAAAAAGAGATACCGCGCATAGAACTCGACAAATGCGATCCATGGTGGAGGGTATATAAGATAGGTATATAAGGCCATGCCAGTCATGTGCACATTAGTAGAGCAATAACAAAAAAATGCGAGCTAGCTCAGCCACATTTCGAAGTGTATACAAATGGATGGATAGTGTAGCTTCTTTACAGTAATATTCCACTAGTTAAAATCATCTCTTCCAACAAAATTTCAAAAAAAAAAGTCTAAAAAATGCCTAAACAAATAAAAGGCAACCATGAAAAGTAGAGTACAATTTTTTCAGTAAATTTGTGTACTCAAAACAGCAGATTTTGGTATTTGAAATAGCAGCAGCCCTACGTTTGCTGAAACAGCAGTAGTGTCTGCTTTCCCATAATCAGCAGACAAAAATTGCTGTTTTAGCAAACATTTTTGCTGTTTTGAACAACAAATTTGGTTGAGTGCAGGGAGTCATATTACACACCTTCAATTTGTGACGTTTCGTTCGTATCCGACCATATTTGGATAGAGCTGAAATATAGACCGATCTGCAGATTTAGGGTCTGAAGCTCATAAAAGCCGCATTTATTATCCGATTCCACTGTATTTTGGAACAATGCGTAGTTAAGGCGGATTTAAAAAGGTTGTCTCACGCGAACATCTGTTAAAAGCCGTCCAGGTTTGACGGTATTAAGATGTCAGATTTTTGTTTGCATTCTCTTTGTTGTTATCTTCTTTCTCGCATATTCTCTGCTCTTGTACGCACACACATTTCGTTGTGTTTACTGACAAAACGTCGATCAGCTTGATGACAAGACGGCGATTTTACCATATGGTTTTTATGTTGTTGTACAAATGAGATAACCTTTAAATAATTCAACCATGGTGCGTTTTATTAAGCCTTCTGACATCCGAAACTGATGTGGCCCACATCGAATCAGGTTTGGAAAAAACTGCCATATAGACCGATCTCCCAATATAGGGTCTTGTGCTCATATCTGATATCGCTGAAATTTAAAGCAAAAATTTCTGTTGGGGGTTTCAACACACTTTCGGAATATTGTCCAGATAGGATTTTTTTATATATGTAGCTGCTGTAAGAACCGGTCTGCGTTCTTAATATCCGACATCAACAAAATTTTAAACTGTGTGTTGTTTTTGACCCTTGTACGATGTGGTCTAGATCGGAACTCAATATGATAAAGCTGTATAGCGCTTTCTCGAATAAACTTCTTGCGTTCATAAATAGTTATTTTGTTTGTGTTAATAGTACTTGTCATCGTGGATTCGGAGCGGACTGTTGTGGCCGGAGCGGGATTGATATCGAACCCGTTCCGCTCCGCATTGTAAAAATTCTGCTCTTGCTCCAGCGAAAACTGGGCAGCTCCTGGTTCTAATAAATGAATATCAAGTACTAGCTGGCCCGATATGCACCCCAAAGAGGTTAACTGATATCTCCTGTGGCTTTCATTTTTCCATTGTAAAAAATTTTTGATCATTAAGCTCATCTCGAAAGAGAAATTAACACCTTCCTTTCCTTTGCCCCAAATATATCAAATCCGTACTGTTCTCTCAAAGACGTTTAACTTAAGTCCTATATTTCACAATCGCCCATAATTCCATTTTGGGAATTTTTTTTCTGTCCCCCAATTTGAATATAAACTTCGTACTTTACTTCCAAAGTCCTTTACTTTGAGTCCCATATTGTCCCAGTCGACCAAATAACACCATATATTTATGAAATTGAATATTATATTCCCGCTTTACTTTCAAAGACTTTTCATTTGAGTCTAATATTTTGCCGGTCGACCTATATATTCCTTTGCCGATTTATCTAAATTTATACTAATTTATAACTTTTTTAAATTGTGTAGTACAAATATTGGACCAGGCGACGCGTCTGCTTTCACAAGTACCCATGACTCAAACCTATATAACAACACAGGTAGTATCAGTGTCTTATATAGTGTAAACTTTGTCTGTCGAGAGGTGGCCTTGTTTCTAAACTGCTTACTTAGTCCAAAGTAGCATCTGTTTGCTAGTATTATTCATCGCTTAATCTCAAAACTAGTGTCATTCGTTTCGGTTACGGCGGTGCCGAGGTAGATAAAGTTACTGACTATCTCAAAGTTGTGGTTCCCAACTTTCTCCATTTTCTTTATCTGCTCGATTGTGCAAGGCTTTTTGGGAGTTGAAACCATCCATTTCGTCTTATCTCCATTTACTGCTAGACCCATTTTCACTGACTCTCTTTCGATTCTTTCAATGGCTGCAGTTACTAATTCCGGTGACCGACCTATGATATCGATGTCGTCAGCATAGACGAGTAGCATGTGTTCTCTTGTGATTAGTGTGCCATATCTATTCGAATCAGCATCTCTTATAATCTTCTCCAGCTGGATATTAAAGAGATCACACGATAGACTGCCTCCTTGTCTGAAACCTCGTTTGGTATTAAATGATTCGGAGAGATTCTTTCCTATTCTTGCTGAGGAACGCGTATCAGCAAGTTTCATCCTGCAGAGTTTTATTAATTTTGCAGGGATACCAAACTCAGACATGGCTTGAAATACCTTTGAACGTAAAGGAGTATCGAAGGCGGCTTTGTAGTCAACAAAGAGGTGGTAGGTGTTGATTTGTCCTTTTTGGGTCTTTTCCAGGATTTGGTGTAGTGTGAATATCTGGTCACACTGGATTTATTAGGTCTAAAGCCGCATCGATAGGGCCCAATTATCTCATTGTCTTAAGGTTTTAATATTTCACACAGTACGCTCGAGAGGAGAGGACTTATTCCTCTGTAGTTGGCACATTCCGTCTCGTCTCCTTTCTTGTGTATGTTGAGGTTCCAATCATCGGATATGCGTTATTCTAGCCCGATTGCACAGATAAACTGATGCATGCGCCTTATCAGCGTGTCGCCTCCGGTCTTAAATAGTTCAGTGGGTAACCCGTTGGCTCCCGCTGCCTTGTTGTTCTTCAGTCGGGTCGCTGCTACTTGTACCTCATTCTGACTAGGAAGTAAACATTCTATACCATCATCAGGGATAGGTTCTGCGGTATCCCCTTCGCCGCGAACGACGGACACAAGCAGTTGGTTAAAATGTTCTTTCCATATCCTCAACATGCTATCTGTGTCAGTTACCAGATTTATTTTTTTGTCTCCGGCAGGAGGAAGTGCCAAGTCGTCGGTTTGATGTTTAATTCATTGGTAGAATTTTCGGACTTTATTCTGACTCCTGTACATCTCAATTCGCTCACACTCTCGTCTTTGCATTTCCTTTGTCTTTCTTTCTCTCATTTTCTACCGTTGCTACTGATTGCAGGGTTGTTCTGTATGCCGCATTCTTGGATTCAGTAGCATCTCGACACTCTTGGTCGTACCATGGGTTTCTTGGGGAGGCTTCCGGTACCCATATGCGGATTTCGATGAATTTTCCATGGAGTGGGCAATAGCCTGCCACTGCGCCATTATATCATCGGAACAAGGAGTGCTTTCATCAAGCAGTTGGGTCAGTCGAGTGGAGTATGCCGCTGCCATCTGTTGTGTTTGCAGCTTTTCAATGTCCAGCTTCCGTGCAGTGTCAGAACGTGCTTTCCTCGCCATGTTCAAACGGATGCGAACCTTTGCTGCAACAAGGTAATGATCCGAATCTATATTCACTCCACGGATCGATCGTACATCTAATCCAACACGCTGGATGAATGCCTTCCATCTATCACAACGTGATCAATTTGGTTCTTCGTGTTTAAATAGGGTGACAGCCATGTGGCTTTGTGAATATTTATATGTTTTTTGCCGCGGTGAAATCTATCAGCCTTAATCCATTACAGGACGTTAACTCATGGAGGCTAAACTTTCCGACTGTTGGACGAAAGATGTCTTCCTTCCCTATCTTGGCATTAAAATCTTCCAGAACGATTTTAATATCATGGACGGGGCAGCGATCATAATCTCTCTCTAGGCGCTCGTAGAAAATATCCTTGGTCTGGTCGTCCTTGTCTTCCGTCGGGGAATGGGCACAAATAAGGCTGATGTTGAAGAATTTGGCTTTTATGCGGATTGTGGCTAGCCTCTCATCCACCGGAGTAAAGCTGGAGACAAGGTGTTTCAGTGTCCGACTAACCACAAATCCACAGCCAAAGTCATGCCTCGTGTTATGGCAGCTATAGTATAGTTCGTCACCGTTTGGTGTTGTAGTGACGCCATTCTCAGTCCAACGCACTTCCTGTAAGGCGGTAATATCTGCCTTGTACATCTCAAATACATCCGCCAGCATGTATACTGCACCTTCTCTATAGAGAGTGCGGACATTCCAGGTGTAGATCCGCAAATCAAGGTCCTTTTTGTTGGGGGGGTCCGTTTTTACTATTCCATTGTTTCTCATAGTTACGGGTTACTGATCCAGCGCACCCGCTCGGTTCGCCTCTAGCCGCTCCTAACCTGGGAATAGACGCTGATATTGGCCATTGGTTATTTGAAGGCGCCAATAACTTGCCTTTTCATCTCGAGTATCATTGGCACTCAGCATTTAATTAAGAGCCAGTGCCACCTGACTCCTTTCTGAGACTCTCGTCTCGAAAATCTCATTTCTACTAATTTTAATACATGGAACCTATATCAGACTTATTTTGAATACATTTTGAAATATTTCTTACTATCGAACCTAAATTGTGGCTTCTGCAGTCATAAAATGGCGCATCGTTTAAAAGATGTACATGTGAGCTTAATGTATATCTGTACCGATTTGGTTGAACATACGCTTGGGTTGTCAAATAAAGTACCTCATGCAAAATTTTTAAGATATCCGACTAAAATTACGACACTATATCCTTCAAACGCCATATCGAATGAATCTTATATATGGAAGCTATATCTATATATTTATCGATATTGCACATATATTGAGACGTCAGGTAAAATTTTGTAAAGGTCGGGCCAAAATTGTGCCCCCTACAGTCTTAGAAGGCCATATCGGATGAAAGTTTTATATGGGAGCTATATCTAAACCTGGACCGATTTCGATAAAATTTTGCAAACGCATTGGGATGTCAAATACAAATTCTGATGCAAAATTTTGTGATGATCCGACCAAAATTGTGATTTAAACAGCATTAAGGGGCCATATTTGAGAGCTTTACCAAAACCTGGGACGAAATCTTCCTAAATCAATAGCGTTCGTCCTTGGGCTAAAAAAATGGCATATGCAAAATTTGATGGTAATGGGACAACAAATGCAAATCGAATCAGAAAGTAATTCTAAGTCGATCGGCATACTTAACAATTGGTCTACACTCAACGAAATTTGTTATTCAAAACAGCAAAAATGTTTGCTAACACAATAGTTTTTGTTTGCCGAAAAAGGGAAAGCAAACATGACTGCTGTTTCAGCAAACATAGCACTGCTGTTTCAGCAAACATTTTGGAAATAACCTGATCAACCGATCCTTGTACACATAGACATTGCGGTCATTGGTATTCATTTCGAAGGGTGGCGAAAAACTTCGCGACAATTTTATTGCTCTGCTGATGCCCATACTGTCGTGGCTACTGGCTTTGAATCTCATTTCTACTTACATCGATATTCACCCTTTTACCCGTTGTCGAATGCGAAAATCAACCGCAGTCGTAGCTGAAGGCGAATTTCACATTCGTGGTATTCTGTAACTTATTCTGTTTTAAATAGGGAAATGTAGCATAAGTGCTTCATACTCATTTGATGCTTATGACGCATCTATGCTGTATATTGTTTAGAATTGGGTTGTTTTATTCAAAGAGCATAAGATCTAATACTAGAGAGGGTTTCTGCTTTGTCTTCCCCATACCGTAAAATAACTCGCGTTAAAGACACATTTTCCATGTATTCCAATTGGAATCACATTGAGGGTTGCAACATGTTCGGGTTATTCTGTTTTGATTCGGGCATTCGTTCGAAAATTTTTCCGTATTTTGCTTTGTTTTTTTGCAACCGTAAGTTGGAATAAAGGAAAAACGAAGCAATCGTAAGCAATTCAAACATGTTGTGTCTTTAAAATTTGTCACTCGTCATCCCGTGTTACACTCTAACGCCAGCTCTTATTCTTTCTTACGCTCTTTGGGGTAAATACCCATGTGTGTTTACCCGGTAAATTGGGTAAATACCTGGGTATATACCCGTTTATACTCAAAAGATGGGTATTTATAATTTTGCAGATATCTTGGGCATAAAAATATTTTCCAAACAATTTTTGATGATTTCGTATTCTTTGTAGATATGACAGCTATAACCAAATATGGTCTGAACTTGACGATATTCAACAAAAAGGTTTAGCGGGGTATCAGAACTTGAAATCGTTGAAATCGGATGAAAAAAGCTCCTTTTATAGTCTCATTACACTATATCGGGTTATCGGTCTATATGGCAGCTATATCCAAATATGGTCCGATCTGGACCACATTTGACAGGAATGGGAAGGGGTTTACCAGAACACACTATGCCAATATCGGATTGGGGTAAAAAATGGATCTTTTATGGCCTCAATACCATATATCGGGAGATCGGGCGGTCGGTCTAAGGGCAACTATATCCAAATATGCCAAATTTCCTCGGACTGGGGTAAAAAATGGACCTTTTATGGCCTCAATACCATATATCAGGAGATCGGGCGGTCGGTCTAAGGGCAACTATATCCAAATATAGTCCGATATAAACCACACTTCACAGAAATTGGAAGGGGTCTACCAGAACTCACTGTACCAAATTTTATCGAAATCGGATGAAAAATTACCAATTTATTACCTCAAGACTTTAAGTCTGGAGATCGGTCTATATAGCGGCTATATATTACTAAAATCCGATTTTATGAGATCAGAAGATCAGGTTTATCTACAAAGAATATGAAATCATCAAAAATTGTTTGAAAAATATTTTTATGTTCAAGATTTCGGCAAAATTATAAATACCCAAAAAAGGTATTCATTGGGAATAAATACCCAAGCGTTGGGTATTTACCCGCTAGAAACCCATCTCTACATATGTTGCGTTCTTCCTCTTTTAGTTTTGTCATTCAAATTGAATTATGATACCATATGCTATAATAAACGGCGATAGCAGGCAGCGAGAAGACTATCCGCTTAGCATTTTTCTCCATACAACTATGCTAATGGGTAAATAAAACACCCCTAATAATGATCTTTTTACTATATCATAAAACTTAGCGCACATTCGCCTGTGCTCGGAACTCGTTTACAAACAGCGTGTGCAATAAAACAACAAAATGATGACATCAGTGTGTGCAGTGTGAGTGAGTGATCGGTGCCTATTTTACAAAGAAAACCCATCATAATTTAAGCAGCAGTCATTTTCAGCAAACAACAGACTTTTCAGCAGTCAGACTGTCATGCTGAAATTGCAGAACTACTGCTGTAATAGCAGCATAATTAAGCCCTAGCCGTCAGCAGACAGTGTTTTCTATTTTCAGCTGTGGAATCCGCCCTATGCCACTATGGAAATACGCCTAAGCCAGTAATCGTCTTGATGTGCGTTCTAAAAACTAAAAAGTAACCTCGAAAAAGAAAGTCTTAAGTTAGGAATTCCGTGCTACTTACAAAATCCTTATCCATACCACTAAGTTGGTTCATGTCGGGTATTGTGTCCCCACCTAAGTACCGGTGTCTTTTAGCCGCGAAAGCCAGGCAATGCCATAGGAAATGCTCCAACGTCTCATCACCTTCCCCACATGCCCTACACATGCTATCACTCGCCGCACCGATTTTGTATGAGTGAGCTCGTTGTCCTATGTGTCCCGTTATGATACCAAAAGCTATTCTGACCTCCTTCTTACTTCCTTTCAGTAATAGCCTTGTCCTCTCACGATCCGGGTCACCTATCGACTGTTTCGCTGTTCCACAGTGTTAGCGTTAGCGTTCGTCGCTCACGCCCTTAAATCGGACTGCGTCGAGCCGGCGGTTCTCTGGCTGTTATTGCCAAATCGTCTGTCCTTTCATTCCCCCTTACTCCATTATGGCCCGGCAACCAAACGATGCGGATTGTGACATCATCAGAGAAGGCGTTAATCTCCTTCTTACATTCCAAGACTGACCGACCTTACCTTCCTGGTTGTTATTGCCCTTATGATGATTTTACTGTCCGTCAAGATGTTCACACTCGACGTCCTCGCGTTTGTACCAGACAACCTCACGCATTTCGTGATCGCCCGGATCTGCGCCTGTGGGACCGTGTTATGGTCAGGCAGTCTAAAACAGATCTTAGTCCCTAGGTTCTCAATGTAGACCCCAGACCCACTCTGTCCTTTAGCTTTGATCCATCTGTGTAACATGACTTCCAGATAGCAATACCAAGGTTCCGTCAATCCAAGACTGCGCCGCTTGCAGCAGTGCCTCGCACTCGACCTCAAGTGTCGTCTCAGGTATCCGATGGTATCCGATCGGAAACCTCTTCCCTTCCTTCCAGGTGTCTTATCGTCGCTTCGATTATACCGCCATAGTATGAGCTGCTCCCATCCTCAATCCATTATCCCAAGGCTTCCTTGACCATAAATTCCGTTATGATAAACCTTCGATCAACCTCATGCGCTGATTTCCTTTCTCGAGGAGGACAACAATCTTCGAAAGACTCCACTATTGCAGTCGTAATCTTGTTGACATTGTCGTCAATGTCTTGTATGCTTGGACAATCAAAATTATCTTGTCCAAGTCTTCTTCTGAGTAGTCTTCCGAATTTTCGCGAGTTGGTTTTCAACTTATTCCGGAAGTTTATCGGATTTGGCGCTGGCCATGCTATTCTAAACCTAATGTAGCGATGGTCTGAGAAGGAGTGCCCCATGGAGACCCTCCAAACCTGAACCTCATTGATTAGATTTTCCGAACATATTGTCACATCTAAAACCTCTTCTCTAATCCTATTAACAAAGATAGCGATTTTACCAATATTAAGTGTTATTAGACCTTTAGTATTCAATTATTCTGCCAGGGCTTGACCCCGCTTGGTACTAACCCACGAAATGTGGCGAGAGTTCGCATCGCACTCAATTAGAACCTGATTTCCTGTAAGCTTTGCTTTCCTCACCAACCGTTGTAGCTCCGACGTAGGTGGCGGTGTCGGAGTGTCGAAAGGCAGATAAATTGATGCCAGGTATGCTCCACAGTCTCCCTGTCTCATCACTGTTGCATCCGACGTTGACGGGAAAATACGTAACATACATTTTTATGACAAATAACGCAGGTCCTCGGCCAAGTACCAGTGTTAGCATAAAATAATTGGTAGTTGATATGGTTCAGTCCATAAAATTTGTTCCAGGTCTTCCATGGCTCCTGAATTAAGATAAAATGCCCTTGCCCTTGCTGATTTCATCCATCAGAGCGTGAGTAGCGGTCTCGCTCCGGTGGAGATTTACCTGGATGACTTCAATCATTGGTCCTCCATTAGATGCGCTTCTTGGGAGTGGGTGATAGCCTAATCGTCTGCTCCCTGTTCTTTAGGCTGCATTGAGTTTCCCGTCACTGCACTGCCTGATGTTTTAATATTAGGATTTTTGCATATCCTAGTCTTTCCAATCTTGAGAAAGTCGGTAATGGTTCCATCGTCGGGTCCCTGTTCGTTAGGCTGTATTGAGTCTACCGTCCCTGCACTGCCTGATATTTTAGTATTAGGGTCTTTGCTTATCCTAGTCTTTCCAGTATTGAGAGTTCAACACATGTTCGATAAACCCGAATCCTACAGTGACTGCATAAGTCGTCTCATCTCTGTTGTGCTTCCTTGCCACTCCGGCATAAGAGGACGGCTCCTTACCTTTCTCAGCGGCCATCTTCGCCTTCTGTGATGGCTGTGGCATCCTTTTGCAAGTCACAGTCTTTCGAGAAGGCTCAGGGGCCGTGCACGCTTCCTTCGTTCGTGTTCCGACATTGTCTCCCTCGGCAGGATACTGTCTGGAGTCTCCATTGCGGGATGGCTGGTTTGGTTTTCCCAGAGAACTTGAAAGCGGGGAGCTCTTTTTCTTCTTCAGTATTTTAGCAGTGTTATGCTCTTCGGGAGATCTGTTTTTTTTTTCCAGCTTCCGTAGAAGTGCTTGCAATGTCAGTTCTAACCCTTCCAGCATCTTGCACTTTCACCCGATTACGCTGCCGGTACATACTCCTCTGTCTACTTCGTCGTGCACTGGACCGCTTTCTGAGTCTGCTTGTGAGCTTAGCAAAGCCATCGCTCACTTCTCCCGTCATCCAGCTGGACTCATCTCTCGATTCGGCTGAGATGACTGTTTCATTGACACCGTCGGTGTCTGAATCCGAGTCGGAAACACCACCTTTACTTAAAGACTGGGGACGAACTGTGCATCCCTCTGTTTTATCCGTCTCTTCCTCATTAATTAGTCTGACGACTACAGGTGCTAAGGGACCCACACCTTTAGGAGGGTAGGACAACATGCTACGGTCTGTTGGGTCTTTGAGGTCCATTTTGAGCCCACTCCTGAAAGGCTTTAACATTTTTCGTAATAGATACCTATTCGGAGATACAGATTTATTTTTTCTTCAAGGAGCGAAATGACAACACGCCCGCTCCACTCAAAGGTTACTATATATCTGGTAATGTAGTACTAGCTGGCCCGGTGTGCTTCGCTCCACCCTTAAGTGTTTGTGGCACCTTTTGATAAGGCTCAATTTTGAAAATAAATTTATAGTCATGTTTTAATGGCTGGTACTATGTTCTTGTTCCACTGTTGAAAACCCTTGTTTGTTGCGTTTGCTTTTTTGAAACACTACACAAATGACAGGTGGTAGAATAAGAAATTTATGAATGAAATAAGCAAGTTTGTTTGCTTTAAAATCTATTATATCAAAAGAGTAATCGACGAAAGATATCGCGAAAATACCAGCTTTAACTCTCAAATATCATTCATTAAAATCCCATATTGTCCCGTTCGGTATACATGTCCATTTGGGGTATAATCAAGGAGTGGAGTGACCTCCAGGAATTGACCCAAATTTGTAAATAAGTTTCGAACTCTACACTCAAATACTTTTCGTTTGAAAGGTTTTTGAGTTCGGTTGTTCAGTTCGGTGTATATGTCCATTTGGGGCATCATTTTGGGGTGGGGCGATCTTCCTGGGGAAAGACCCCAAATTTGTATGTAAGTTTCCTATTCTACTCTCAAGTATGTACCTTTCGCTTGAATCCCATTTTGTCCCTATCGGCCTACATGTTAGGGCTGGCAAAATAGCGATGGCACTATCGATATTTTATTTTTTGTGTGAATATCGGTTGACATATTTCCTATCGGTACTATCGGCAGAGTTGAATTTTTTGCACAATTGAACAAAAATAAGCGATCCGACATTGCGCGGTTAGAAAGTGCAGTAGTTGACAATGATTTTTCTGATAACTTGCAACTGACTTTATTAAAATTGGTTATATTCGGTCTGTGTATTGACATTGCTTCTTCATAAATCGATCTCCTGATTTTACTTCTCATTTTATTTTTATTTTATCGATAGTATCGATAGTATCGTTACTATCGATTGGAAATATCGAATGTTGGGATTATCGATGGTTTGCCAGCTGTACTACATATCCGTTGAGCGGCAGATTTTGGGTGGGGTGGCCCCAATGGGACTTGACTCCAAATTTTTGTATAGGTTTCCTATTCTACTTCCAATTATCTTTCATTTAATACCAATATTGCCCAAATCGGTCAACATGTTGTCCTGTCCTGGTTCAATAATCGTTTTAATGTTTTCGATGACCGCTTGTCGCCTGCTGGCATGATGGCGTATGCGCGGCTAGTGCTCGCCGGATGGGGTGGTTCTTTGCGCAAGCGAATCAAACGTATCAGGAACAAAAGAAAATTTACATGCCAGACTGATAAGGTAAAAGAAAAAGGTATGTTTGACCCGAAAAAGAAACGTACTAATCTAATATGGCTAAATAAAAAGGGCAAGCACCACACCTACCTGTTGGAAGCCTTCTCGCCTGGTGTTCTGGCGAGGATAATGCCCTCCCTCTGGAGTCGGAGCTCCACCATAGCAACTTTCAAGTCAGTTGCCCCGTACCTACCTCTTCATCTTATCACCCCCTTCCTATCTCCTCCTCCCTAAGATCTACATGATCTCAATAAAATTCATTGTCTCTTCGTAAACGTTACAAACATTCCAGGTAGTCTCTTTATTTATAAAAGATGGTTAATTTATGATGACCACATGAAAAATTCAGAACAAAAACAAGAGGCATCATCCAAAATTCATAATAAAAAAAGGAAAAACTCGAAACATTATGGCTTTAACTTCTTATCTCAACTTTTCTACATTAGCTTAGCAAAAAAAAAAAATAAATTTAAAGACAGTATAAAAGAATCATATGTAGGTGGGTATGCTAGCTTCGAACAGATCTAATGGCATCTCTTCTCTTCCTTCGGGGCTTCTGCCGCTGAGCAAGTTAGGCCGTGCCCACAATGGCAGCTTACTCCGTCTGTCCGTCTATGTCCGTCCGAATAGTGTAAGGTTAAAGGTAAGTAAAAGGGGTATTATATAAAAATAAAAGGGGTATTTGGAATTAGATTTTTTTTATCTCATATCTGATTTCTTTTCTTCTTCTTTTTAGGCCTTTACCACGCCCGAAAGGACGGCCTCTTCTAGGTACTAATTTGGAACAAGGATTCCTATGGAGACTTCCTACCTGCCTAGAAAGAGCTCTATCTATTGGGGAAGGGTAAATACCATGTAGTACGGTTGACGGTATAATCAAAGATGAGTACCCTAGAAAAAAAATGCCTGCCTTTTCAAAAAAAAACTAATTTCCTTTTTTTTCTTTTATTTTTAGGTAATATGTACGTCCGTCCGTCCGAAGGTTTAGTTTTAAGTATTATGTTAAGGGTCTTTGTAAGCCGTCACCTGGAGCACTGCGGTCTGCGAGTGCTTTTGAAGGAAGTCCCACGCTGGTGCAGAGATGAGCCGTTGGTGAGCAGCGTTTTTTTGTTTTACTTTTAATTAGTTTAAGCTTTAGCGTAATGATTAAGTTGTTTTCTTTTTGATTAAGTTTATAATTAAGTTTCTTTTTTTTAGTTGGAATTTATTTTTCAATAAGTGGTTTTAATTCAGTTTCTTTTTTTTTTCACTCTTTAGAGCTAGGTATTAAGGTAGTTTCAAGGATAGTTTTTAAGGTAATTTTTAAGGTTGTTTGTTAATTCAGTTTGTAAGATGTTTCTTTTTTCCTGTTTAGCTATCAGAAGCTTTTGTTTTTTTTTCTCTTTTCTTTTTTTTTTGCAATAAAGGAATCGAATGATTTTGCTTTGGTCTGTTTTTTTTTTTCCTTTTAGAATTCAGATCATTTTCTTGATCATCATTTAAAATAAAAGTGCCTTTTTCAATGTTAGGCTTTTAGAGGTTTCATCCCTCTTTGGATTGTTCGGTTTTGTGTCATCATCCACTTGCTATGCAGTCTTTGTAGCAATGCAACACAACAACACCAACACTACACGACCGCGGCTGCACTTTTTTTTTAATTCTTTTTTTTTTTCTTGCTCGTTAAGCTCACTTCCAGTTGTCTTCTCGGCTCACCTCCGGCTTGCTGCACAGTCCAAATCAAAAAGAAAGATTTCCTTTCCTAGGACAGTGGCCTATGTTGTCATTTTGTTCATCATGGCGCTCTTCCCAGACCGAACTTCCTCTGATGGGCCAAATGACAACACAACACCAACTGTCCTACTGTCAATCAGGCAGGGGTCGGGGTTCATGCCTAAGCAACTGATTTTGTTCGGCAATTGCCCGCTAGGTGTCGCTTTTGGGGACAATAAGGTGCACGCGACAAACCCAACCATCCTTCGAACATCACTGTCAAAGGATGGGAGGGAAAAAGGTGCAAATTCCTCGGACATCTTTAGTTCCATAATCGGAAAAATCCGAGCGGCAATTCCTAAAATTTATCTGCACTGCAATCCCTACATTATTCGAGCACTACCTAACATTATTATACCATTGAGAATAGCATATCTGCACGACATATCGTTCATCTGAATTATATATAAGACCCTCGCTATCTGGCGAAGGGTGTACAAACTGACTTGCGATTTATTATCTTAACTTCCACGGGATGTAAAACCCAAATTAATAATGGATTTAATCATACTCCTTTTTTTTCCTTCCTGCCAAAATAACGCATCTCATAATGTGTACGTCCCTTAAGAACGATAAATTGGATGGTAATTATAAATGACAGCCGTACATGTTTCATCACTGAAATAGGTTCGGCACCTCATATGTGCGCTTTAACGCCGTTCAAATCAACGAACCGACACTGTCATTCATAGTTAATTAAAGAAAAGAAGCAGCATTGCGGACCGGCCATGATGCTGAAAATTTATTAATTGGTAAGTATAAAAAAAACAAATCTATTAAAAATTATGTGTATGTGTCGTTCCCGCGATCCGTGTGATTTTTAAAGTGATCTCGCGAAAATTCCGTGACAAAAAACCATTCGCAAAAGAATTACGTGCGTGTGTGTGTGTGTGTGTGTGCATAAATGAAGATTCATTAAATGAATGAAAAAAAACATCGCCATTCTAAAGCGTGCAAAAAAAAACAAAAAATATATTTATGTGATAAAAATTGAATCTGTTGGTTAGCACGCATGTTGAATTAATACAAAAATATATTAAAGGTCTTCCCGTGCGATTGAAATAAATGCCGGTACCATATAACCGGTCACAAAAACACAGCCTTCGACCACTCAATTATTCTGGCATATGAATAAATGCCTAAAAATGTAACACATGCGTGATTAAAATTAAAAAAACATATTGTGTGTATGTGTGAACCCCATTTGGGATAATGATAGCCATAAAAAAAAATATATATATATTCCGCAACATGACTTGCGAACACTGTACATGCAGACAGCTTAAAATTTAACCAACGATATGATGGTTCAAAAAAAACGTGTCATATATGTATCACCATATATATACATACATACTTATATGTTCTGTAATGGTGTGTGAAAAAAATCAAAGTTCCAAAATGTAGAAACCATTTGATGGAGACCGGTTACTATCACGTGAGTAGGCGGCTGTAGCTATGTGTCAACAAGTGTGCGTAGTGTAATAGTATGTTATTGCGGTACTCCTACCCACTCACGCTATGAATGGAGGTGGGGGTACTCAAACCAAACTCTGTGTCCAAAGAAAAACAGTACTTTATGAAAAGTGATGTGAAGACAGAAGCAAAAAAAATTGATTTGCCCAATTATCTGCGTGTTCATGAGTTTGAAGGTAAATGAAGAACCAAGTGCATATAAAAGAAGTTGACAAAATAAAAAAAAAAAATCGTCTTCTTCCTGGTGATCCAAAAGACCAAACCAAACAAAACGAAATGTGAAAAGGTGTGCTATTGTGAATTAATTTAAAGTTCAGTGAACTGAAAAGTGAAAGTGTTGTTAGAAAGTTAAAGTGAAAATAATGTAAAAAATTAAAGTTATTGGAGAATTGTGCAAAAGAAAAAAAAATAAAAGAATTATGAAGTTCTAAAAAGAAAATTGGCAAGAAAAAACTAATAAAAACCCCAAAAATAAAGTATAACCAAAACACTAAAAACGGAAAAAATAAAAATCCAAAACACTCTCTCTACATAAAAACCCAAAAATAAATCAAAATAATTCACACTTTAAAAATTAAATGAACGCAAGTCGATTAAAAAAAATTGCAAAATTCCAAGAAAAATAAAAACAAAAATCTGAAAAATTATGAAACGCAAACTATAGAAAAACGCTAAATTGAATAACATCAAAGAGAAAAACAAAAACTCAAAATTGCAAAGTTCAAGTGAAAAAATTTACGTGTAGAATCCCACTGTAGAATAAAATTAAAATGAAGTGGGAAATCTCACAAAATCTTTTCTTTTCCTCTTTCCTTCTCGCGTATATAATCAACTACAATCGTATAAAAAAACCCAACCGGCTCGAAAATCCACCCTGATATAACATTTATTGATCTTCGTACCTTTCATTTCAAACAATGTAATTTCCCAATCTCGTTTTCTATCTTTTCAGATTCCATGGGAGACGAAATCCAAGTGGATTGATACACCTAACTGGTGCCACCAAAAGAGGGGAACTTCCATGGATGGAGAGTGTGTGAGGTAGGTAAAAAAGGTATTGTCCTCCAAAGAAATAACCTCCTGTCTTTCCAGGTACCAACAACAAATCTCCCGCCAGCCATTTATGACCAACAAGGTAAGTGCATTTCCTCTTCCGATTCTGGTTTGTGTGGCGTACTTGAGAAATGTAAGCGAAATAGAAAAAGAGCTGTAATAAAGGGCAAAGCTCACACGAGCAGCACCGTGTACCGCTGAGTATTCTGCTCAGCTTTTCGAGCGGAAAGCTGTCAAGCTCCATATAAAAAAACATCGACCAAGTGTAAACTGAAAACTGGCCGAAAAGTAGTACTCGGTTTATGGTGCGGAAAGTGGCGAAAAAAAGCTAAAGCAGCAACACTTGAAAACTTTGCCGGCATCATTCTTCTATGCCTCATCGGTCTTAATGACTCGTTTTGCATTATTCAGTTGTGCAAAATAAATTAAATAGAAAAATAATAAGTGCAGATAATAAAAAAAAAGGTGTTTTGGTATGGAAACAAAACTATTTGATTACAGTCAAATTCCGCTCGCGGAACAATTAGAAAGTTAGCGGCTAGTTCGCTAGCAGAATAGAGTGCTAACCCTAATGTGTTGATGACACCATATTGTCCCATCGTGTCTAAGGATGTCGACCAAGAAAGCCACGGGACACTGGCTCATCAATGTGCATGCACGTGCCAATCGATCCAGGTAGGCCATCTTCCTCTCCAGACCGTTCACACGTCCAAAGACATTCGTGGTGCTCCTGACCACTAGCCTGGGGCTGAGTACTAGAGTCACCGTCACCGGATACTGTGGTTTCGGTCCATTCACCTGAGTGAATTTGCCTCGTGCCTTTCCTCACACTGGGACTCCAACCGCTGTAATTGTTCTCTGGCAGCTCATAGTCCTCACCGTCTTTCTCCCTTACTACGATGTGCAGCCTAATGTCATAGTTTCAGTGGGGCACAGGGGGTAGGCTCCGGAGGGCTATGACATGTCACAAGTTGGCCGCCCGGAAACGTTAGCTCACGTTGGAATCCCCACTTGAGGAAAGCTTTAGCGGTACTCTGGTTACGAGAACTCTAGCGCTCATCTCCGATGCCTGGTGTAGATGGTTCATCGCCGACCTTTTGGTCTGTAAGCTACATGTGGAGGGAAGACGTCCCAGCTGGCCTGGGCCCTTTGTATCTGGTGGTAATGCAATAGAAGTATAACACCATTAAAAACCGCCATACCGACATCTCTTGCATTTGTGTATAAGCAATTCAAACGCCTGTGTAAAGCTCTATATCTCACCACTAACCAAACAAACCATATCCTATTTGCATTGTCTCTTATATTTTCAGCATCAGACCTTAGACGACTGTAAGTTCACCTAAAGTAAGGTATTAAATATATCCACACCTACTTCTATTTGCAACCATCAATGCATTTCCTCTTCCTAATTACAGGCTAACTCCAAAGCATTTGGACAGTCCATTCACCAACAAATGCCATCATCCTCTGTTACTCATCAAAAAAGGAATAGCCTACCCAGACAGCAAAAACGGTAAGTGTCTCATCCCTGTATACAGTAGGTATAGCGTAGGAACTAGGACAATATTTCTTTCCACCCTGGGGGGAGTTCGAACAAAAACCAATAAGAAACAACTATTAAGTGAAATACCACAGCTCAGGTTGTGGTTGTTGCCGTAGTAGTTTGTCGTGCCCTGAGGCCTATAGCCAAAACTGGTACGGTCTTCAGGCCTTTGTAAAGAAAATAAACCGATCGTCTTGCCTGTACTATCTGAGTATATAGTATCTCCTCTCTATCACCACCGAAAAATCTGGGTCTGGAATCGTCTGACCCATAAAGTAAAAAACCAATTGCACTCGAACTGCAAAGATCCTATGGACCTCACCAAAGAGCTGGTACTTTCCACTTCCCTCTAAACGCCACCGAAAAAAAAACAGAGTTTGAAGCCTTTCGATTCAAACCACTGTTGCAAAAGAAACTCCACGTACTGTGAAAGAATAAAAATTTCCAGCCATATTCTAGCTGCCAAAACGACACCGTATCAATGATACAATAGTCGAAACTATATCTCCTCCTCAATCGCCGCCGAAAAAATTGACTCCTCATTAGAAGTCGCCTGGTTCAATCCCAGAGACAAAAATAAAGAAAATATCATACACTGAATGGAGTTATCACAGATATCTCATTGCTTCAAGTCCTTCATGTGATAAACACCCAGAGGCTTGCCTTTTAAATCTTCGACCTCATAGAGACAGTTACCAACCGGTCTTACTATCCGGCATTTGTGAAACTTCAAACCGAATTTCGCGTTAAACTGATTCTTGAAATCACTTTGTTGGAAGCTTCTACGGTATACTTCCTGTCCTGGTATGAACTTGACAATTCTACTGCGCATATTGTATTTCTTTTCATTGCCCAAATAGGCTTTATGAAGGCTCTCCTTGATACCTTTACGTATAATCTCCAGTTTAGTCGATTTTGGAATTATCTCACTCTCAGGGTCATTCAGGAGCTGCAACTTCCTGGCTAGGGCGTAGACGCTACCATGACTGATCATATTCATTCCAAATAGTGCGAAATAAGGTGTAACCCCGATGGACGAATGTGTAGAGGAACGCAATGAGCATTCTATTTCGGACAGATATTTATCCCAATCCTGATGGCTCTCTTTCAAATACGACCGTATAGCCGCCAAGATGGACTGATTAACTCTCTCCGAAGCATTCGCTTGGGGAGAGTGCGTAGCCGTTCTAAGGTGGTTAATTCCGAAATTCCTCATCAACTCCTGAAATTCCTTACTAACGAACTGCTGCCCGTTATCGGACACAATTGTCTCGGGCGTACCAAATTTATGGAAGACCTCAGAAACCAGGAACTTTATCACATTCTTAGAGCTCGCCTTTGTCATTGCCTTCAACAAAACGTATTTGCTTAGATGGTCCAACACGATAAAAATAAAAGAGTTCCCATTCTTCGAGCGAGGGTATGGGCCTAAGAAATCTATATATATTCGTTGAAAGGGTCTCTCAACTATGGCCTCTTTTCCCATAGGAGGACGAAGAGTAGTATTTGCCGGTTTTGTAGACTTACACATTTCGCAACCTTGCACAAACTCCCTAACCTGTGTGGTCATGTTGGGCCAATAGAAATACCCCCTTATCCTTCTCAAAGTTTTGTGAAAGCCGCCATGTGAAGCCTGCGGCGGACAGTGAGATTTCTCAATGATACCGGCGGTCAATTCCTGGGGAACCCATAGCTTCCACGAAAAATCTTCGTGAATAGGCACGCCATCGTAGTGCTGGGTCCTTTTGTAGACATACCCGTCTACAACTTTAATATCTGGCAAACTGTCAGCATTCTTCAACACAGTGGAAATGAGTTCACTATAATCATCCGACTTAAAAACCTCCGCGGACAAATCTATCAGAGATTCGAGATCAGTCGACAACTCCTCCATGCCATATCTGGACAGGGTATCTGGCACTACATTTTGGGAACCCTGCCGGTGCTCCACCTTAAAAGAAAACGACTGGAGATGCAGACTCCACCTAGCTAAGCGTCCGCTAAGGTCCTTATGCGACATTAGCCACTTCAAACTACTATGGTCCGTGATAATGGTGAAAGGCATTAATTCGAGATAGGGGCGAAACTTCTTCACCGCCATTACCACGGCCAAGCATTCTCTTTCCGTTACGGAATAATTCCGCTGAGCAGACGTCAACTTCTGGGAGAAGTACGCTATTGGATGCTCTGCGCCTTCTTCGTCCTTCTGAAAAAGGACAGCTCCAATTCCAAGGTCGGAGGCATCACACTGTACAAAGAAATGTTTCTCAAAATTGGGATGTGTCAAAATAGGACTTGTGACAAGGGCATTTTTCAAATTATCAAACGCTGACTTAGCCTCATCGGTAAAAACGAAATGTTTGCACTTCTTTAAAGTGTCGAAAATTGGTGCCGCAATGGTGGCATAATTGGGTATAAATCGTCTATACCAACCAGTTGCGCCCATAAAGCTACGGACCTGTTTGGCCGTCTTCGGATAACTGAACCGAGTTATGGTATCCACCTTGCTTGGATCCGGTTTGAGCTCTCCTCCACCAACAATGTAGCCTAGGTAACGAAGCTCCTTAAAGCAAAATTTAGACTTAGCCACGTTAATTGTCAACCCGGCTTCGTCTAATAACTTTGCTACGCGCTCGAGCAGTACCATGTGGGTGTCGAAGTCTGGCGAAACAATCAGCAGATCATCCAAGTAGACAAATACACGATCACGTATTGCTGAAGGGATCACTTTATCCATTAAACGGCACAACCTTTGAGCTGCGTTGCACAACCCAAAAGGCATTACCGTGAAATGGTAAAGTGGTCTCCCCGGCACGGTGAACGCTGTCTTTTCTCTACTTGAATGATCCAATGGTATCTGCCAGAATGCGTCCTTCAAGTCGACACTCGAGATGTAGTATGTATCACCCAGCCGGCTCAGCAACCCTTCAATGTGCGGGAGCGGATAAGCGTCTTTGGTCGTCAGGGCATTGAGCTTCCGTGCGTCCAAGCATAGCCGGTTCTTCTCCCCCTTGCGGACAAGAGTTACCGGGTGACTCCATGCGCTTTCACTAGGCTCAATGACTCCCATGGCCAACATCCTATCCAGCTCCGCGTACATCAACTTTTGCACTGCCGGTGAAACTGGGTAATGCTTACTCTTCACAGGTACTGCGTCGCCGGTATCGATGGTGTGGACTTCAGACTTTGTTTTACCCAAGCCCTTCTTGGTATGGCAGGGGAATTTGGCCATTATCATCTCCAAACGTTGCCGTTGTAGATCAGATAGGCTATGCATCTTTTTGTCATCATCAGCCCCACCATCCGCTTCATCACATAAGCTAACACTGTTGGTAGTAAGGCTTTCCACCGATGCGAACAAGCCGAAGGCCTTCATGAAATCTACTCCGAGGAATAGTTCTTTCTTCAAAGTGGGTACAAGGTAGAAAGTGATCTCCCGGGTTCGGTTATTGAAGGTAATTGGAACGCTAAATTTGCCAACCATCCTGTGTGGGGTCTCATCAGCAGTGCTAATGAAAGAATAGAAATTCTGGACTTCAATGCCAACTCTCTTTGTAAATTCAATGCAGTCCTTACCTAGGCAACAAACGGTGGCACCACTATCAAGCAAACCCTCTATATCAGCGCCCTGGATTCGAATTTTCGTGTAAAGCCTCGCATCGTCACCTTCATACAAAGACGCAGAAGCAATAGCGTGACGGATCTGTTTCCTGCGCTTATAACGTTCTCGCGCTCTTTTAACTTTTGTAGAAACCTGACCAAAAATTCTTGCTCTAGCCTCTTCATATTCCTTCACACGCACATGCAAGGGTTTCAACTCTCTAACCTGGCTCTCTATCTTCAAGGTTTTCGCTTCTGGATTAACCAGAATTGTAATTGGAGTTGTATTGGAAATGTCAGGTGTTTCTTCAGAATCCTCTCTTACTGCTGCGGGATCTCTGTCTGTGTGGAACGCGCTTCCGCAGTACGAGGCGCGCTCCGTGTCAAGTTTCCCTGACACTTAGGACACTTTGGCGTAACAACTCCCTCTTTACCACATCGAAAGCAGAAAACTCGACCCATGGGTACAGGACACTCTATGTAGCTGTGACCCGACTTCCGACAATTCCAGCAGGTGTATTTGGTAGTGTCTTTCAAGGCGTCCACCTCTAGGTTCACCGCTTCATGCACCGTCTCCATATTTGCTTCTTCGTAGTAGAGCTCATGCACTCTTGGAGCTTGAAAAGACCTTTGTTGGTAGGCTTGCCGCTGGTTAGCTAACATGCTTTCTGCACGCTTTACTTCCTGTCTGAAGTGGTTCAAGCCACGGAGTTTTATGGGAAAAATCAGAGCTGCCAAGGCAGATTTCAAATTGCCTTTCATTATCTCCACTAGGTCACGTTCAGAATACGGAAATCTCTGCTGATTCCTAAGTTTCACAACAGCATTGAAGAAATCTTCAAAAGATTCTTGTGGTTGTTGACGGCGGTCCATAATTCTTTTTTGAATCTGAAATTCGCTCTCGAATCGTCTAAATTGGCACAAAAAGGCATTTTTCAGATCATCCCAGCTTTGGAAAGGCGCAATTCTTCGCTGCTGCCAGTACCAATCTAAAGCGGTTCCATCTAGCAGTTGTGGAAAATTCTTAACCAACGCTTCGAAAGGATATACATAATCCTGCCTCATTGATTCTACTCGGAACACGAAGTCTTCGGCATCCATCGTTTTGCCGCTGCCGTCAAACTTTATTCCCCATTTCTGCAAATCCATTCTTGGACCTGGGGATGGTATATATGAATAAGGCGTATTTTGTGAAGACTGCCAGTAAAAAGCTTCCGGTGGTTGCGTTACATCGCGATTGAAGCGCTCATGTATATAAGCATTGTTGTTGGGTGCTGGCCTATTTGCTGTTCCTGGCCCCGTCAAAGGTGGTGGATTGCGGAAACCTGGCCACTGGCCGGACTCCCTAGCTTGGTCAAATCTTGGTGGTGGCGGCATACCTTGGTGCTCTGCTCTGACGTGAACATCTGGTCTAGGCATACTCGGAGGAGGCTGAAGTGCCGCTATGGGCGGAATACTGTGCCTTACACTATCCATTCGCTGGTTTAATGCACTCCCCAATTGCATTATTTCCTCCACGCTCCTCATCAACTGCGCTTGAGCTACGCCAACGGATGCGATCATTTCGTGTATGCCATCACCATATCCTGGTTCCATCTGGAACTCCATGTTCTCTCTTCGGAAGTCTCTGCGTATGCCTTGCGCTGTCTGGCTAGCGAAGGCGGGTGAAATCACTGTATTGTTTAGGACATCAGAATTAAATGACACGTCACTTGATACATGTGGTGCTATAGACGATGTTGTCGTGGTGGTTAGAGCGGCGCTGCTATGGATTGCGGTCGAAGCGGTCACAGCGGTGTTTTCTGCCATCGGACGAGTGTCTGCTCCCGATGTGGAAACTGGAACGTCGTTCTCCATCTCCGACTGTTGCCTACTTCCTTGCCTGGTCAATACCATTGCCTATATAAGTAGCAAATTAAACGAAAGCGTAAATTAACACACACCCCCCTCACCATAAAATATGTCGCACACAATGTGAAAACAAGGTATATTCAAAGCGTATAGAATTCCATATAAAAAAAAATAATAAAAATAAAAATTCCAAAAACAAATCTAAATAAAATGGTAAATAAATTCAAGCGTATGTAAATGACTAAATTCAAACCCAATTTATAATAAACCCGTCGCCTAACTCTCTCCCTGAGATTCAGACGGTAAACTAAATTCAAAATTCAGGTCCCAAACTATTAACCTAATCCTAGAAGTAATTGCGCTAAAATCGAACTCAATCGTATCGTATAAAGCGTGATATAAAAACGTCCTTGAAATGTGTAACTATTTAGAGATAGGGTTTTCAGGGGACGATAAGATGAAAAGTAGGGTA
The DNA here is from genome assembly GCF_963082655.1 of Stomoxys calcitrans. Lineage (NCBI taxonomy): Eukaryota > Metazoa > Arthropoda > Insecta > Diptera > Muscidae > Stomoxys > Stomoxys calcitrans. The sequence goes on from NC_081552.1 coordinate 154,823,502, forward strand.
TATATTCCAATAAAACTGACAAATGCCAGCCTTACTAAAACTTTCTTGATTCCTTACAGGTTTGTGGGTGCTTCGGATGAAATCTAAACTAATGGAAAGGAATATCTCACGCAGACCATGACCGAAGCGATGACTGGTGGACACTAGCCGGAGTCTGGGACAGGTGACTAGGATCACAAACAACCCCCTCGGTCGGACCTAGGTAAGCTATTCTTGGTCTATTGCTAACAAATCTATATGGATGGTTTTGCTAACTAACCCTAAATTTAAGCTATTAGTTACCTAGTGTGCTACCAACTAAACTAAGACTATAAATTAGGGCAGACTAACAAAAGGCATGTTAGCTAGGAGCCTCCCGCTCAAATACCAAGAGAGTTGACGGCTACGCGGACCAATTCCTTGGAACCTTTGCCGGGACCGAAAATTCCTGATGTTTCGCCTGGAATTCTCCTAGCAAACACTTACTATTTCTAATTAATTCAAACTATTGCAATTGTAACAAACACTAACTCTAATCTAACCTATGGCTACCAATCTTAATCTGTCTAACGACTTCCGATTGGGTCCTAGACTAAATGCGAATTCGTTTGCCTCCCTAATGGCACAATTTAGCGTATTGGCAAACGCAGAGGACTCTCGAGATTAACTCTACGTGACCTAAAATCCAAATCGTATTGCTAAACTAAACCTATGTTTCTTTTTCGGGCCCCACGTTGGGCGCCATTTTGTCCTGTCCTGGTTCAATAATCGTTTTAATGTTTTCGATGACCGCTTGTCGCCTGCTGGCATGATGGCGTATGCGCGGCTAGTGCTCGCCGGATGGGGTGGTTCTTTGCGCAAGCGAATCAAACGTATCAGGAACAAAAGAAAATTTACATGCCAGACTGATAAGGTAAAAGAAAAAGGTATGTTTGACCCGAAAAAGAAACGTACTAATCTAATATGGCTAAATAAAAAGGGCAAGCACCACACCTACCTGTTGGAAGCCTTCTCGCCTGGTGTTCTGGCGAGGATAATGCCCTCCCTCTGGAGTCGGAGCTCCACCATAGCAACTTTCAAGTCAGTTGCCCCGTACCTACCTCTTCATCTTATCACCCCCTTCCTATCTCCTCCTCCCTAAGATCTACATGATCTCAATAAAATTCATTGTCTCTTCGTAAACGTTACAAACATTCCAGGTAGTCTCTTTATTTATAAAAGATGGTTAATTTATGATGACCACATGAAAAATTCAGAACAAAAACAAGAGGCATCATCCAAAATTCATAATAAAAAAAGGAAAAACTCGAAACATTATGGCTTTAACTTCTTATCTCAACTTTTCTACATTAGCTTAGCAAAAAAAAAAAATAAATTTAAAGACAGTATAAAAGAATCATATGTAGGTGGGTATGCTAGCTTCGAACAGATCTAATGGCATCTCTTCTCTTCCTTCGGGGCTTCTGCCGCTGAGCAAGTTAGGCCGTGCCCACAATGGCAGCTTACTCCGTCTGTCCGTCTATGTCCGTCCGAATAGTGTAAGGTTAAAGGTAAGTAAAAGGGGTATTATATAAAAATAAAAGGGGTATTTGGAATTAGATTTTTTTTATCTCATATCTGATTTCTTTTCTTCTTCTTTTTAGGCCTTTACCACGCCCGAAAGGACGGCCTCTTCTAGGTACTAATTTGGAACAAGGATTCCTATGGAGACTTCCTACCTGCCTAGAAAGAGCTCTATCTATTGGGGAAGGGTAAATACCATGTAGTACGGTTGACGGTATAATCAAAGATGAGTACCCTAGAAAAAAAATGCCTGCCTTTTCAAAAAAAAACTAATTTCCTTTTTTTTCTTTTATTTTTAGGTAATATGTACGTCCGTCCGTCCGAAGGTTTAGTTTTAAGTATTATGTTAAGGGTCTTTGTAAGCCGTCACCTGGAGCACTGCGGTCTGCGAGTGCTTTTGAAGGAAGTCCCACGCTGGTGCAGAGATGAGCCGTTGGTGAGCAGCGTTTTTTTTTGTTTTACTTTTAATTAGTTTAAGCTTTAGCGTAATGATTAAGTTGTTTTCTTTTTGATTAAGTTTATAATTAAGTTTCTTTTTTTTAGTTGGAATTTATTTTTCAATAAGTGGTTTTAATTCAGTTTCTTTTTTTTTTTCACTCTTTAGAGCTAGGTATTAAGGTAGTTTCAAGGATAGTTTTTAAGGTAATTTTTAAGGTTGTTTGTTAATTCAGTTTGTAAGATGTTTCTTTTTTCCTGTTTAGCTATCAGAAGCTTTTGTTTTTTTTTCTCTTTTCTTTTTTTTTTTGCAATAAAGGAATCGAATGATTTTGCTTTGGTCTGTTTTTTTTTTTCCTTTTAGAATTCAGATCATTTTCTTGTTCATCATTTAAAATAAAAGTGCCTTTTTCAATGTTAGGCTTTTAGAGGTTTCATCCCTCTTTGGATTGTTCGGTTTTGTGTCATCATCCACTTGCTATGCAGTCTTTGTAGCAATGCAACACAACAACACCAACACTACACGACCGCGGCTGCACTTTTTTTTTAATTCTTTTTTTTTTTCTTGCTCGTTAAGCTCACTTCCAGTTGTCTTCTCGGCTCACCTCCGGCTTGCTGCACAGTCCAAATCAAAAAGAAAGATTTCCTTTCCTAGGACAGTGGCCTATGTTGTCATTTTGTTCATCATGGCGCTCTTCCCAGACCGAACTTCCTCTGATGGGCCAAATGACAACACAACACCAACTGTCCTACTGTCAATCAGGCAGGGGTCGGGGTTCATGCCTAAGCAACTGATTTTGTTCGGCAATTGCCCGCTAGGTGTCGCTTTTGGGGACAATAAGGTGCACGCGACAATGTCATATTTTGATAAACATATCTGTGTGGGTGGGTTTTGAGGTAGGGCGTCCCCCACCGGTTATTTGAACCCAAAGTTTTATATAAATGTTGTGTGTTTTGGGTTACGTTAGGTTGAAGAGAGGGTGCGGATATTAATCCACCCCATGCCATTATGAACATACACCTAAGCCAGTAATCGGCTTGTTGTGCGCACTAAACTCTCTTCGATTACCAAAAGGGGCATACAAAATTTTACTGAAATCGATGTACTTATCGCCGAGATCTGAGAGTTTTTGAAAATATCACACTGGGGGCCAAACTCAGCCTTCAGCCCTTTTTGAGTCTTCTCGGAACAAGATCATATAATAGACTGTAAAATATAAACGTTTTAAAAAGAAATAAAAAAATAATTGAAAATAAACAGAAGTAGTTTGAACAAGTCTTAAACTTTTTTATTATATTTTTATTTTCTTGTAAGAGTACGAATGTGTGGTTTGTAAAAGTTAAAAAAAAATATTTTAGAGTTTTTACATAAAGTCAAAATTGTTGTCATCAAAAGGTCTGTTGGGACCACCCGGACCTCCTGTCATTTGACCGGGATTGGGCATTCCGCCACCCATGCCCGGTACAACACCTGGTCCACCACCACCACCCATTTGTGGACGAAACTGTTGACCTGGAGTGGTTTGTTGCTGGAGTAAATGGCGCAAACCAGAATTATTGCTCATCATTGGACGCACCATTCGCATTTGCTGCTGTTGTGGATTGTTGGGATTACCACCGGGCATCATTGGCATACGTTGCTGATGTTGCATCATTGACATTTGCTGCTGCATGGGATTGTTGCCAACCATTTGGTCTGGCCCTCCAGCCATCGGAGGGCCTGGCATCATTTGTTGGTTCATGGGACCGCCGGCCATTTGCATGCTCATTTGTTGTTGTTGTGGATTGTATTGGTTAAATTGATGTTGTTGTTGGCTAGGATCTTGTTGCTGTTGCGGATTCATTGTGTTTGGGCCCATGGCATTCATTGGATTTCCCATTTGCATTTGCTGTTGGTTTTGTTGTTGCTGCTGTTGTTGTTGCTGCTGCAGACCCTAAAAGAAGAAAAAGAAACACACAACACCTAGGTAATTATTGAAATTATTTAAGAAATCTCCGCCTAACTCGAATTGTTACGCCCCTCCATGCAAAGAGCAACGATTTATTGATGGCGAAAAAAAAACTATTGTTAATAAATGAAGACCGTAAATTTAACAAGTTAAAACGCGCTAAAATTCGGCCTGGTCAAATCTTAGATACCCTCCACCATGGGTCGCATTTAAGAGAGTTCTTTAAATGACTTTTTCGATTATATAGGAGATACAGATGGACACATAATAATATAACACGTTTAAAATTTCAGGCAAATAATTGCTCACCCTAGACACCCAAGAAGTCAAGTCGGGCGATCGGTTTATATGAGAGCTATATTAGCCATAGTTACACTTTATATGCAAATTGTCAACCAAATCGGGTGGTAGTTACGCCTTCTACAGGCTCAAGAAGTCAAATCTAAAGATCGGTACATATGGCAGCGATCGTAATTTATGAACCGATTTAGACTATGCTTGTCACAGTTGTTAGAAGTTAACACACCTTGTATACTAAATTCGTCACTCCGTTTGTACCATCTCGAAATATTCGTCTAAGACCCCATAAAATATATATATATATATTCTTGATCGTCATGACATTTTAAGTCGATCTCGCCATGTCCGTTCGTCTATCTATCGAAAGCACACTAACTTTCGAAGGAGCAAAGCGCTTGAAATTTTGCACGAATACTTCTTATTAGTATAGGTTGGTAAGGATTGTAAATGGGCCATATCGGTCCATGTTTTGATATAGCTGCCATATAAATCGGTCTTGGATCTTGACTTCCGCTAGAGGGCGCAATTCTTATCCGATTTGGCTGAAATATTGCTAGATGTGTTTTGTTTTAACTTTCAACAACTGTACCAAGTATGGTTCAAATCTGTTTATAACCTGATACAGCTCCCATATAAACTAATCTCACATCTTGACTTCTTGAGCCGCAAAAGGGCGCAATTATTACCAGATTTGTTTTAACTTCCAACAACTGCCAAGTGTGGTCTAAGGGAGCTATATCACCCTTATAATCGTCTCCCGATTATACTTCTTGAGCCTATAAAGTGGGCGCAATTCTTATTCGATTTTGCCGAAATTTCGCACAATGACTTCCACTTTGGTCTCCAACAGCCAAACCAAGTGTAAGCCCAATCAATTTATAACTTGGTATAGCTCTAATAGCATAGCTATTCTTATCCATTATCCTTTGTTTGCCTTTGTAGAGATATCGGGCTAAAAACTTATCAAATGCTATCTATGGTGGAGGGTATGTAAGATTCGGCCCGGCCAAACATAGCACGCTTTTACTTGTTTTTATTTTACTTACTGTGCTGCTCAAAACATTTGCAACCACCACAGAAATTAAAAGAAAATAAAAACAAGTAAGGGCGTGCAAAATTCGGCCGGGCCAAATCTTGGGAACCCACCAGCATGGATGCTGCAAAAATTGTCCCCAAATAAAATAAGTTGTAGGGCATAATTTTATTCTACATGCCAAACTTCTGTCAACCCAGCAAAAATTAAAGCTTCTAGGAACCGAACAAGGATAATCGAGACCGGTTTACTTACACAGTACATGCAAAAATTCAGCCAAATCGGACAAAAATTGTGGCTTGTAAGGGCTCAAGAGTCAAATCGGGCCAACGGTTTGCATGGGAGCTATACCAGGTTATAGACCGATTTCGACCGTACTTGACACAGTTGTTGGAAGCCATAAAAGAACACCAAGTGCAAAATTTCAGCCAGATCGGAAAATTGCGGCTTTTAGGGGCTCAAGAAGTCAAATCATGAGATGGATTTATATGGAAGCTATATCAGGTTATAGACCGATTTGGACCGTAGTTGACACAGTTCAGCCAAATCGGACAAAAATTGCGGCTTCCAGGGGCTCAAGAAGTAAAATGTGGAGATCGCTTTATATAGGAGCTATATTAGGTTATAGACCGATTTGGACCGTACTTATTACAGTTGTTGGAAGTCATAACGGAACACTACATGCAAAATTTCAGCCAAATCGGATGAAAATTTCGGCTTCCAGGGGCTCAAGAAGTCAAATCGGGAGATCGGTTTACATGGGAGCTATATCTAAATCTGAACCGATATGACCCATTTGCAATCCCCAACGATCTATATCGATATTAAGTTTCTGTGCAAGGTTTCAAGCGGCAAGCGTTACGCGTTCAACCTCTATCGTAATTTCGACAGACGGACATCGGATCGATTCAGATCGACGAGACGATCAAGAATATATTTACTTTATGGGGTCTTTGACGAATATTTCGAGGTTTTATAAACGGAATGACTAGATTAGTATACCCCATCCTATGGTGGTGGGTATAACTAGTAAGGAAAGGCATATAGGCGTAGAAGTACATAGTGGGAGCTATATCTAATTCTAATCCAATTTTGATGGAGCTTGGGGTATGTTTTCGGATGGGTTATTTAGCAATCTGTATCAAATTTCGAGCAAATATGTTCAAACTGTAATAACTACGGTTGATAAATGGCAACAACATTGCAAATTACCCAAAATCGGACGAATATGATAGCTATATTGGAGGTCACCGTAGCGCAGAGGTTAGCATGTCCGCTTATGACGCTGAACGCCTGGGTTCGAATCCTGGCGAGACAATCAGAAAAAATTTCAGCGGTGGTTTTCCCCTCCTAATGCTGGCAACATTTGTGAGGTACTATGCCATATAAAACTTCTCTTCAAAGAGATGTCGCACTGCGGCACGCCGTTTGGACTCGGCTATAAAAAGGAGGCCCCTTATCATTGAGCTTAAACTTGAATCGGACTGCACTCATTGATATGTGAGTAGTTTGTCCCTGTTCCTTAGTGGAATGTTCATGGGCAAAATTTGCAATTTGCATATCTAAATATGAACCGATTGCAACCAAATTCTAGATATTTTAGAAGTCGTCGAGGAAAGCGTTGGACAAAAATTTGGTGAATAAATACGCTTGCATTGGCTCTAGAAGTGAAAATCCGTTTATATATTTAGGTAAAAAATCATATATATATATATATATATATATATATATATATATATATATATATATATATATATATATATATATATATATATATATATATATATATGTATATATCGGACGAACATATATGTATATGGGAGCTATATCTAAATCTGAACCGATTTCAAGCAAACTTCTTAGATATTGTGGTAGTCGTCCAGGAAAGTCGTTGTGCTAAATTTTGGGAAGATTGGTCAATAAATGCGCTTGCAGAGGCTCTAGGAGTGAAAATCGGGGGATATATATATATATGATTTCTTATCTAAATATGAGCCGATTTCCATGCAAATCACCATAAATGTCTATAGAAAATCCTTCCTGTCAAATTTCGCGAGAATCGGTTAATAAATGACCAAATTAATGCAATATTAGTCAAATCGGCCTAAAATATATGTGGGAGCTATATCCAAATCTGAAACGATTTTTTTCAATTTCAATAGGCTTTGTCTCTAGGGCGAAAAACATGCCTGTATCAGGTTTGAAGACGATCGGACGAAAATTGAGACCTGTACTTTGTACACAAATTAAAATGGACAGACCGACGGGCTAAATTTAATAAGAAAGAGATTCTGAGTCGATCGGTATACTTATCCTTGAGTCTAGCTCTGTTCCTTCTAGGTGTTACAAACCAATGGACTAAGTTATAATACCCTGTTATTGTTGTTGTAGCCACATTTTCATGTGGATGTGGCGATTCTCGTGAAGCTCTTGTAGGTGAGCAACGTGTTCCGGTCCAAAGGACCGATCGCCGTGGGAACAGGGTGGCCATTGGTTATTTAAAGGCGCCAACACTCTGTATAATACCCTGTACCACAGTAGTGGTGTAGAAGATTTTTAGAAATTAGTACATTTAGGTACAAATTGCACAAAATTGTATTTTCTTCACAAACTAAGTTAAAGCTCCGTAATGTGGGATACAGGTAAATCTTGAGATTATATATTTGGTGACTGGAAGAGTTTTTTAAAATCCGTACATTTAGGAACTAAAACTTACAAAACGTTGCTTGTTTTATAGATAGCGCTAAAGGTCACAAAAGTGGGATACAGTTGCACCTTGGCAGTATATACCGGTCAAAAATTTTTGTTTTTGGAAATGGTACACGTTCAAAATGGTACTTCTTGACGGATTAGGCAAAAGCTCTTAAGATTGGGATACAGTGACATTGGGATACAGTGACACATTGGGTGTAGCATCGGGGGTATGATAGTATATATATATATATATATATATATATATATATATATATATATATATATATATATATATATATATATATATATATATATATATATATATATATATATATATATATATACATATATATATATATATATATAAAATGGAGGTCCCTTATCATTGAGCTTAAACTTGAATAAGACAGTACCCATTGATAAGTGAGTGCCCCTGTTCCTTAACGGAATGTTCATGGGCAAAATTTGCATTTGCAATGTATTTTTTAGATATTCGTACAAAAAAGGTTCAAATAAAGACATTTAAGGCCTTTTTGAAAACACGTTAAACTTTTTACTTTTAATAAAGGCTTAAAACTACAAAATATTATACGCTTCCAAAAAAAATATAATTTTTTATCCGTTAAAAGATTTTACAATTACTACGCTGCTATTGTTTTTTGACCTCAACTGTATATGTATCACCCGATCTTCGCTTGTAGGGCCTTTCTCATGGTATTCTACAACAGATTTTCTCTAAATTTTGAGCAACGTAAGTATGAACAATCTTACAAAAGTGAAGTGGCTTGGTTTTAATTATTCATATCGCAATTTTGATGTCATAAACTCAATCCGTAAATGAAGTACCATTTTGTACGTTTTAATACCTAAATGTAACAATTTCAAAAAATCTTCTAGATATCCGGTACATACTGCCAAGATTCCGGTACATACTGCCCCTGTTCCTTAGTGGAATGTTCATGGGCAAAATTTTCATTTACTGCCAAGATTTACCTGTATTCCAAATTTCGGAGCTGTAGCTTAGTCTGTAAAGAAAGTACTATTTTGTACGTTTTAGTACCAAAATGTACAAACATCAAACAAATCTTCTATATATACTGTCAAGGTGTAACTGTAACCTTAATTTCAAACCTCTAGGCCAGTCTGTAAAGAAGGTGCCATTTTGTATGTTTTGGTACCAAAATGAACCAATATCAAAAATATCTTTTAGTCACCCGGTACATAGTGACAGATGAAACTGTATTCCAAATTTCAGAGCTATAGTTCAATTCATAAAGAAGGTACCATTTTGTATTTTTCAAAACCAAAATGTACAAATTTCAAAAGAAAAATTTTCTAGTCACCCGGTACCCGGTGAGAAAGTACCATTTTGTACTTTACAGTACCGAAATGTTCGAATATCAAAAAATCTTCTAGTCGCCCGATATATACTATCAAGATGTACCTGTATCCCATATTTCAGAGCTGTGTAGCTCAATGTAAAAAAAATGGACCAAATATTACCAATAACAGTACTTAAGTACGTTTTCTTCCACTCCTGGTACGATTTCAGCATTTCGTATTTGACACATCTTATCGCATTTGTGTCAAGACTACGATCAATTTTATCAAATTATTTAATTTTTCCCGTCTCCGTTCAGTGCAAAAGTACTATTGTAGTATTTAGTACTTTTTGGTACCAAAATGTACAATTTGTGAAAAAATCACGTAGTCAGCGAACATATATTTATATTGATATATTTATTTATATATATATATACTAGCTGACCCGGGCCCGCTCCGCTGCGCCTTCTTTTACTTTATATGGAACAAAAGTTTCCTTGGAATATTTATTTTCGACAATTAAAGATCTTTTAGTGAAATACCATGCTAACTTGACTAACAGTTTAACAATATAAGTGCCTTTATCTGAATCCCACATGATCTTTATTGGTCTACGAATTTAAGTTTGGATGTAAGGTGTACTCCATTCTTAAAATACTTCATTTCAGCCCGATATTCTCAAGATGTCTGGTTTAGTAGTATTTTCGGGGGAGAGGTGGTTCCCCAGATACTTGTCCCTGAAAAATATCAGCATCGTGCTCTTCTCTCAAATACCATTTATTGAAACCCCATATTGCCATTGGCTTAAGAGAAGTTTACAGGATGAGGCGTACCCCAAACACATGGCCCCAAAATAGGTTATCAAATTCGTTTTCTAATATCAAATACCTTTCATTTGAGCCACATATTGGCATGGTCGAAAAATTTTTTCCCTTTGGGGGTGTTTTGGGAAAGGGGTGATACCCTAAATACATGGTCCTACATTTGGATATCAAATTCGTATTCTATTCCCAAATACCTTTATTTGAGCCCCATATTGCGATGGTCACTAAAAGATTGCTGTTTGTGGGATATTTTGGGAAAGGGGTAGACCTCCAGAAAATTGGTCCCGAAAATGGTAATGGTAATGGTAAATATGCCCGATTAAGGGGTGTTTTGGGGATTGGGTTGGTCCCCCAAACACTAAGCCCGGAAAATATATCAGCAACGTGCTCTATTCTCATATATCTATATATCATTTATTTGAACCCCATATTGCCATTGGCCTCAAAATTGGATATCAAATTCGTTTTCGAACCTCAGTTAAACTCCTTATTGCAAAAGTCAGCAAATATGTCCGGTTTGGGGTATTGGCCCTAAAAACTATGAACTAAGACCAAAATTGTCTTGGTGAGGAAATACGTCTTATTTGGGGGTTGTTATGGTAGACGTCCGCTAGACAGTTGGCCCCTAATACTGAAATCAGATACGTGGTCTACGCCCACATACCTTTAATTTGAGCCCCATATTTCCATAGTCGGCAAGCATGACCGGCTTGGGGGGTGTTTTGTAGGATTGGCGGCCACTCAGTGCGTTGGCCTTGAAAATATATATCGGATTCGTATTCCACTTTAAAACACCTCTTACTTGAGCCCCATGTTGCAATAGTCAGAAAATACTTCAATGATTTCTGTTGTGGTGGTGGGGTGGCCCCATAGACACTTTTCCCGAATATTGATATCAAATTCGTGCTTTACTCCCAAAGACATTTCATTTGAGCCCCATATTGCTATGGTCGTAAATTTGTCCCCTTTGGGGGATGGTTTTGGTGAATGGCGGCCCCCCAAACACTTGGTCCCATATTTGGTCAGATTCGTATTCTACATTAAAATACCTTTTATTTAAGCTCCATATTCCCATGGTCAGTAAATAAGTCCAGTTTGGGGGTGTCTTGGGGAAGGGGTGGACCCCCAGAAACGTGGTCCCACATTTGGATATCAGATTCGTGTTCTACTTGCAAATACCTTTCATTTGAGTCCCATATTGCCATGGTCGTTAAATATGTCCGATTTAGGGGTGTTTTGGGGCTTGGGGTGGTCCCCCTAGCACTTGGATATCAGATACGTTTTCTTATCCTAAATACCTTTCATTTGAGTCCCATATTGTCGTGATTGGTCTAATGATATGTTTGGTAGGTTTTAGGGTGGGGCAGCGCCCTAGGTACCCCATCCTAAATTTGGATACCAAATTTTTATTTTTAGGGTACTATATGAGAGTACATAAAATTTCGCTTAAATCGCACCACACATCTCCAAGATCTGGCGTTTCTGAAAATTAGGGTAAGGGGGAGGGTCCGCCCCCTTCAGATATCAAAAAATGTGGTACCCTATTTTCACCACGGCGTCATTAGTCTATAAGGAACACACAAACATACAAATATGGGACCAAGTGTTTGGGGGACCGCCTCTCTCATCTCTTGTTTTAACCTTGGTTTATTGTAATAATGTGTTTCGTTTCATTAAATTCAGTAAAATTTTAACTTTTTCTATAAGTTTGTTTATTCATCAGATGGGTGGCCCCATTACAAAGTTTTGAAAAAACTATGGGAATATTATTAATCAAAAAAACCCGCGAGTTACTCTCTAAATGTTTTAATTCATTTTAAATTGATTGTCCTTACTTTATTATTCACTGCTATTACTATGTCATAATAACTTTAACACGTTCAACAAATGTACCAATATTATAGCTTATATACAATAGTTTTTTACTGACGTACAACAAAGACAAATAAGGCAGTCGAATTGCAAGAAAGTCCGCGTTAAAATCAATACGTATTTATATTTTGCTGTACTGCCAGTAATTTGATCGCAACTGTATATGGGAGCTATATATTTATAAATCTGAACCGATTTCTATGAAAGGCAATGAACAGCAATTCCGAGAGTCATAAAGGAATCTTTTTTGCCAAATTTATTTATTTATCAACCAGTGCCCTTCTGGGTAACACATTGATAGAATTAAAAAAAAAATAATAATAATAAATCAAATTTTAAACAATACAAATATACTTGTCAACTAAAAACCTAACGCACAATCTTTAAAACTGAAGGAAACAATTTAAATGAAAAAAGTAAAAACGTATTAAGTTCGTCCGCGCCGAACTTTGGATATCCACCACCATGGACAAATGAATCATCCTCTTTTATAACAACTCCACTACCATATCCATTGTGATATGCAATTTGATTAAGGTCCCGAGGGCTCTAATACAAGTCACAGTTCCAGGGAATCGGGCAACAAATCCGCTTTTTATGGGCTAAAAACCCTAAATTGGAAAGTGGATCTATATGGCAGCTATGTCTAAATATAGTTCGATCTGAACCATATTTGGGTCAGATGTCGGGAGGCTTAATAAATCACCATTTCAGCGAAATTGGGTAATAATTGCGGCTTTTGTGTGCTTAAGACCCTAAATCTGCAGATCAGTCTATGTGGCAGCAATAACTAAATATAGTCTAATCTGAACCATATTTGGATCGGATGTCGGGAGGCTTATAACAACTCACCATTTCAAATTTCAGCGAAATTGGGTAATAATTGCGGCTCTTATGGGCTTAAGACCCTAAGTCGGCAGATCGGTCTATATGGCAGCTATATCAAAATATAGACTTAAAACAACTCACTGTTTCTAATTTCAGCAAAATCGGACTATAAATGCGCCTGTTGCGGGTTTAGGACCCTAAACCGGCATATCGGTATATAAGGCAGCTATATGTAAATATGGTCCGATATGAGTCATATTCGGTTGGTATATCGAGGCCCCTAGTACAACTTTCAAATTTCAGCGTAATCGGACTATAAATGCGCCTGTTGCGGGTTTAGGACCCTAAACCGGCATATCGGTATATAAGGCAGCTATATGTAAATATGGTCCGATATGAGTCATATTCGGTTGGTATATCGAGGCCCCTAGTACAACTTTCAAATTTCAGCGTAATCGTACAAAAGCTGTGGCTTTTACGGCTTTACTTAAGACCCAAAACGCTCGGTCTATACGGGAGCTATATTCAAATAAAGTCCGATTTGGCCCATTCAAGAACGTAATCTCCATATGGAAGAAATACGAGTCTGTGCAATATATCTGCTTAATATCTTAAATTTTAAAGACTGTAGCGTGATTACAACTGAGGGACAGATGGACAGACACACGAACATCGTTAAATAGTCTTAGAATTTTACGACGATCAGAAATATATACTTTGTAGGGTCGGAAATGGATATTTCGATGTGTTGCAAATAGAATGACTATGCTATGGTGCTGGATATAATAAGTTATAGAATGTAAAAATTGTCAGCAGCATACAATTTTAAGTTTCTTAAAAGCTTAAATTTCAAATTAAAGTTCGTTAAGCAGCTCACTCTAATAGGGCGAAATAATTTAATAAATTGCGCCTGAAAGTACATGGGTTTTGTGGTAGTCACAGAAGAAAGCGTAGTGCAAAGCTTTGAGAAGATAGGGTGATATATGCGCTCGCAAAGCCTGTATAAATGAAAATCGCGCAAAAAAATATATATGGCAGGTATATCTAAATCTGAACCCTATGGAGTCTCCGCCTCAGTCTACAACACACTGCTAGAACAACAACAACAACAACACTTATAAGGAAATCCCTTATGCAAAATTTCGTGACAATCGACAAATGACGATACTATTGCAATATTAGTCAAAATCGGAGGAAAATATATATGGGAGCTATCTTCAAATCTGAACCTATTTTTTTCCAATTTCAGTAGACTAGACAGTAGCCGAATAGGCCAAAAAAATTCTATACCAAATTTTAAAACATTCGGATGAAAATTGGGACCTGAACTTTGTACACAAATTAACATGGACAGACGGACATAGCTAAATCGAATCAGAAAATGATTCTGAGTCGATCGGTATACTTATCAATGGGTCTATCTCTCTTCCTTTTGTGTTGCAAACATATGCACTAGGTTATAATACCCTGTACCACGGTAGTGGTGAAGGGTATAAATATGAGTTTATTTTGTTTAATTTATTGTGTAATTTAAAAAAAGTAAAAAACAAACTTGGCAGTGCTTAAAAAAAATCAATTATTTCAATTTCATGGCACATATTTTATTTTAATTTTACTTAACACAACCAAGAAATCACAAGTCCCAAGATTTGCAACTAAAACAAATTGACTCCCACAAAATTTGTGGGGGCAGTGAAAGACACATTTGTGGTTCGTTTTTCAATCAGTTTCCCTGTTTGATTAGACTTGCAAAATCCTGCAAAAGAATTTCTTTATGTGTGGCGATATCTCTTATACAGGACTTGCAATTTCATCACAGAAATTGGTGAATGTCTTGAGCAGCACTGTATATTAATTCAGTCAATGGAAACAAAGTTAAGCCTACATATTTTATATATTTTTTTTTAACAACTCTATACAAAAACTAATAAAGAAATAAAATTTTGAATACACTTACATGGTTTGATTGTTGCTGTTGTTGTTGCTGCTGCTGCTGCTGTTGTTGTTGTTGTTGTTGTTGCATGTTATTTGGAGGACCACCACCGGCAGCAGTCTGCTGCATACCCATTGACTGTTTCTGCTGAATCGCTTTGCGTAAACGTTCAACAAACATGGATTGATTGTTGGGTATAAAGCCCAAGTAGGCATTCTTCTCAGCTGTATACAAAAGTATCAAAACTTTTATTTCACATGGTGGGGTGTTTGCGGGTGTTGTGAAATGCACACAACCAGCAAAAACAGTAGTCATATTTTTAGCCAAGGCGTCCAGCGCTTCACTGGGCTGTGGTTTGAACACGACCATTTTCGAGTCTTTGAGAAATTGTCCCCCAATGTTGCCGACCAAATGTTTGGGCATCAATTGCATGAGCAATTTTGATGGCCAGTTGACTGCTTTGATCTCGGGCTCCCCGTCTTTAATGTTTGCTGTAACTATGCACTTCAGAGTTCGTGTGATTTTCTGTTGATCTGGTTTACTTTTCTCAACCCATTCCAATGTGCCGGACCAAATGGTGTCTCGCATTACCGCTTGATCGGGAGGCTTTTGCACTTGATTTTGTTGATTTCCCATGGAGGTATTCGGTTGATTGTTGGGCACAGACATTTGTTGCTGTTGAGGATTGGGACCTGGGCCACCAACACTCATATTGGGGTTCATTACATTTTGCTGCTGTTGTTGCTGCTGCTGTTGTTGTTGCATTTGCATTTGTTGCTGTTGTTGACTCAACAATTGCATGCGTATTTGCTGTTGCTGCTGTTGCAACATCGGATTGACATTCTGATTTGGCGGTGCACTGAGCTGTGATATTAAAGCAGAATTCTGGCCAGGCATTCCTTGGTTAACTCCTCCCATGGGACTAACCATGGGTCCTCCGGGAACATTTGGTCCACCAATAAATTGAGGTCGTGTCTGAGGTTGCTGCTGTTGTTGTTGCTGTTGTTGATTGGGATTAAAGACCCAACGATTACCTTGGCCTTGGAAATTGGCGTTTTGATTGAATTGTTGCTGCTGCAACATTTGTTGATTAAGGGGATTGCCCGGCTGTTGATTGGGATTAAGGCCACCCATTTGAGCAACCTGTTGCTGCATACTTTGCTGCTGTTGCTGCTGTTGTTGTTGCGTCGGCGCATGAGAACTATTATCCATAGGCATGCCCGCGTTTTGTTGATTTTGCTGCTGCTGAACGTTTGTTTGAGGTTGTTGTTGCTGCTGTTGCTGTTGCACAACTTGGTTGGGCATACCAACTTGATTGGTCTGATTTGCCATAGCTGCACTATTTGGACTTTGTGGCCTTTCCTTAAGATGATAACCTTTAAGTAATACCAGGTGCCTTATATTCTTTGCATAGTTTTTAGCAGCTAGCGGCTGGTCGCCGTCTGCTTTCATGAAAATTTTAAATAGTACAGGAATCTTTCGTGGAGCGACAATTGAAAGATTTATTTTTCTTTCATTAAACAATCCAGCCAATTGCTCAACTGAAAAGAACAGATTTAAATGTAATTTTTTTGTTTTTGGAACTATGCATGTAGCGCCTAAACAAAAATACAAGACAATATCCAGTTAAACGAAAATACAGTTATGTGTAATTGTAACAACACTAAACGAACGCAATAACGACGAGAACTCCACACCAATCGGTCACCAACGAAATCCCAAAGTGAAGTGCAACGCAATATTTAAAAGCGATAATGAAAGCTGTTTGCATGTGGAGGTAGCGATCCTCGCCAAGTTCCAATAGTCGAACATTCTTGTTCCGGTCCATAGGACCGAACACGGTCATATCGAATATAGAACATCTGAATTACAAATAAAAAAATTTAAAAGGAACCTCGCCGATTATTGTTTTTCTATTTTCTTTTACATTTAGCGTAAGTAATTCATAAGATTCATGCTCAGGTTTATTCCTAGGTAATATGATTATTTTGGCTAAT
This sequence comes from Stomoxys calcitrans, assembly GCF_963082655.1. Taxonomy (NCBI): domain Eukaryota; kingdom Metazoa; phylum Arthropoda; class Insecta; order Diptera; family Muscidae; genus Stomoxys; species Stomoxys calcitrans. The sequence goes on from NC_081552.1 coordinate 154,840,232, forward strand.
TGGCTACCGGGTGAATGTAGTCCTTGGAGAACGACCGCCACCCATTGCACCCGAAGAAATCGACCTTCCCCGGCAAACCAGAGTGGTTCTGGCTCAATTACGTTCCGGCAGATGCAGCCGCCTCAATTCCTACAGAGCTAGGATTGATGCCGACGTGCAAGATGTATGTCCCAATACCCGTAACCTGTTTAACTGCCTAGCCAGACCCACTCGACTCAGACCCAGATCCCTGTGGATGCACCCCATCTTAGTCGCAGAGTTCGTGGGTCTTGACACTCAACAGAATCAAGCAGACGAAAGATAGAACACAATAAACTGCTACAACAACAACATGATTATTTTGGCCCTGGGTGTTTTTTGTTGTTGTAGCCACATATTCATGTGGAGGTGGCGATCCTCGTCAAGCTCCTGTAGTTGAGCAACCTCGTTCCGATCCAAAGGGCCGATCGCCGCAAGAACAGGGCGGCCATTGGTTATTTAAAGGTGCCAATAACACCCCTTGTCGTATCGAGCATCATAGGCACTCAGTATTTGTGCAAGAGCCGGTGCCGCCCGACCTCTCACAAACCAGTAATACAAAAAACCTTCTCCCAGCACGGGATAACTGCGAACACCACACAGGCTGGAACTTTGAGCTCCGATCTTTGTGGTGGTCATATGTAGTTATCACGACAAGCTTAGTTGCGTGCTACCGGGCGCGTCCTCAGGTTTCGGATAGTGGACTGCTCCATACCGAGTAGCTGCAACAGCAGTCGAGGACAATCAGCGGTATCGTTTTGTTGTTGTAGCAGTGAGTTGTACACTGAGGTGACAGTCCTTGCCGATGAAGGACTCCATCGGTCAATTCGGTACGTACAACCGGCTGCCATGGGATTGTATCGAGTGGAGTCTCAGTTAGAGGCTCAACAACAACACATGACATCAGTTTCATTATTACTTGGTTACATTCATGGTATAGGATATTGAAAGATTGGTTTTGCTGGATTTAGTTGTTGCACTATAACGTTGGAATGGAAAAAGTAATTTTTCACAAATACCTGGAAATAATAAAGGTCGTTGGAGTTTTCAAATGATCTCCGATATGACTTGTTTAAGCCTTTTAATAGAATTGCCTCATTCGCAGTTATTTTATAAAGTTTGGTCCAGGCAGCTTCATGAATAAATTTACCAATCCCCTGTGACTTCCCCAAAGGCGCCAATAACTCGCCTTGTCACATCGAGTATCATAAGCACTCAATATTAAGGCAAGAGCCGGTGCCGCCCGATCTCTCTCTGAGACTCTCCACTCGATACCGCTGATTTTCCGCGACAGCAATTAGAGTTACGCCGAATAAAGCATTTCACAATCCGCAACCTGTGGACGCGTCTGGTAGCTTCCAACTGAGCTTTTCGTGTTAACGACGAAAACCACACATATTGGAGCTCAAAGATCCAGCCCGTGTGGTGCTCTTGAATATCCCGTGCCGGTAGAATAAAAGGTAATAGCTATGGTAACACAAGATGTCAAACTGATTCATCTCTTAATTGATTGCTATGCTTGTTGGATGGCAATTTTTTCAGCTAAATAGGGTTACAATTAAGGCAAGAAGTGAAATCGGAAGTGAAGTTTGTATGTGAATCTATATCAATAAGTTTGTGTAGAAATTGTTCTTTTGATTGCTTAATTCGTTCGCATTCGAATTTCTGACAAACGGACGGATGGATGCACATCGCTACAATAACTATGAATGTCTAAACGATTAATAAAATATATATGTGTATAGGTGTAGGAGATGCATGCGTGAAATAAGGCCTTACTATCACTAGGCACAGAGAATCTACTATATAAATATATTAAAAAATGTGGCCGGATAATAAGAATCAATGCATTAATTTATAATCATAAATTTCGGGTGAAGACAAGCTAAATGAGGAAATATCTATCTGCCAATTGTAATTCATCTAAATGTTGTATTTTCATAAAATCATTGGTAACAGAGTCCGTACTAAGAAAAAGTTTTACCAAAGTCCAGTGATAGTGACTGACCTGTTTTTCCCGAATACTTCCAACAATCCATAACTGGCATGGAATACGGAGGACTGTTACACATCAGTATACAGTGCTTCTGGGAGTTCAAATTAAGATCCATACTCATACCAGTACGATGTTCCTTCATGTCTTCGAAGCAAACGTGTGCTGTTGCAAAGCCCTCAGCTAAATTTGCGCAAGACTCCATGCTTCCGCCAATCAAAGGCAATCTTTCAAATAAATCGAGCACTTTTTGTGGCGACGCATATGGCCCATATGTAGTGCATACCGGCTCCAATAAATTAGCTGTTGTACGGTAAACGACGACACAATATTGTGTTGAATATCGCTGGTCCGATATCAAATATTCTCGATCTTCTATAGGACCCTGGCTAAAGTGTTCTAAGGTTGGCACAATGTAATTCGTTTTCAGTTCGTTGATGTAGGCTCCATTCGCGGATGTGCCCTCTACCAGGAATACAACATCAGCCAAGGTTTCATCCATCTCAAATTTCACGTTCTACGATTAAACCTGTAACGCAAAAAAAACTTAATTTTCAAAATCCAGACTTAATCATACCAACCCACACAGGACAGAAGCCTAAGGTTTTGGGCTCCTTGCTGCTCGGATTTTTTCAGTTGACACGGCAATAAGGACCACCAACACTCTAAGGTTTAAACCTGAGATTAGGCTCCTCTTGTTGTTGACACCTCTACCTACCTCTCGAAATACCTCTACCCCAGAGCAAAACTTAATGGGTCGTTCCTTATGCCGATCAATATAAGGTTCCGATTTCTGACTTTCAGGTTTGTTTTGTTTTGTAAGATAAAATGATAACTTATATGAATCTGTTATCACTTCTGCCAGAATGCTAAAAATGTACTTTCGTACTGTATAAATAGTTGTTATAGAATAACAAGTATAAATATCTCTTATACAGTACACAGCTGTTCGACTGTAATGTATTTCGCGTACTTTTTATGTAAAAATTTAAATAAAGGCAGGAACAGTCTTTATCGAGGCGGATTTAAAAAGGTGGTCTCACGCGAACAGCTGTTAACCGCCGACCAGGTATGACGGTATCAAGATGTCAGATTTTTGTTTGCATTTTTTTTTGTTATCTTATTTCTCGTGTATGATCAGCTCATATACGCACACGTATACATTCACCCACACAAATTTTTTTGTGTGTGTTGGCAAAACCTCGATCAGCTTGATGACTAGATGGCGGATTACTCCACATGATTTGTGGTTGCTGTACAAATGAGACCACCTTTAATTCTTTCATCATGAGTCCTTATTTGCTTTCGTTAATTGTTTGATTAACCCATTTGTTTCCATAAAACATCTACTCGAAATTATAAATTGCACAAATGTTTGAGCACGTAGTTAATTTATTATTTTGGGGGCATCGCTCCAAGGATAAGAGAGTTATAAAGTCCAAAAATAAGCCAAAATTTCCATTGAAAGAACAGGGGCCAAATAACCCTACACCTGAAGACTTTGTTTATTGGAGAGAATTTCCGACCATAAGGCCGGTACTATATTCGGTTTTCGCGTTGAAACTCCATATAAAAAAAATAAACTGAAAATTTGCCGAAATGTGTTTGTTTCGTCATAACTTGTTTTTTTATCTAGGGAAAATTTACATTTCGGGACGCCCATTGAGAGCACAACCACAGTCACTGTGCAACAAGTCTTTTTCTTACGCAAAATAAACGCCAATCTTCTAGTTATAACTGAGTGTTTGTTAGTGTTAGTGATAATGTTCACATGGATGGAAAAAAATAAAGTGTTTGTGGATGCATAAAAAAGAAAGTATTTTTTAAATATAAATAAATATACTCGAAAGAAAAATAAATGTTTCTTTCACAACAAGCAACTCAATCAATCAGTACGAAATAATAGGGATTGTAATAGAATGTGTTGTGCTTTTGGTCTTGCAATTACAACAACAATATTTGGATAAAAGTGGAAGATGCTGACAAAGGCTTTTGGAAAGTGCTTATTTTACTTATAACAGTGAAAATTCTACAAAATCTAATTATTTTTACAAATAAATGCTGCACTTGTCTCTTTTTAAATTGTTTTGTGTTTCAATATTTATTAATTAGGAAGGGGTGGGTTTTGGTTGAAATTACAACAACATATATGAATTTTAGTTCGAGCCACACACTCAAATTTGTGTGTACACATGCACGTAAGCAGCTGATAAATTGTTTGATGCCATATTAATTTTTATTTGTAATAGGCAACATTTTGGCCAAAGAAATCCAAAAAAAAATCAACCTTGTCAAACCACCGAATGAACGATTTTCGGAAATTGTTCCGTAAAAAAGAACGAATTTTTACAGGTGTATAAAATGTTATTACAACGATTATATATGAGATGAAATATCATTCGGGACAAGTTGACATCCTCAACGGCAATCACTGCCAAAGGTTTAAAAAATGGTATGTCGCTTTCCACAACCTTTTTGAGTGTATATTCAAGGCGGATTTAAAAAGGTGGTCTCACGCGAACAGCTGGTAACAGCCGGCCAAGTGTCAGATTTTTGTTTGCATTCTCTTTGTTGCCATCTTCTTTCTCGCATATTCTCCGCTCATCTATACACACGTATAGACACACGCACACAAATTTCTTTGTGTGTGTTGGCAAAAGTGTGATCAGCTTGATGACAAGATGGAAGATTGCGCCACATAATTTGTGGTTGTTGTACAAATGAGGCCACCTTTAATTGGTAACAGGCCCCCACCCATTGTTGACATCTGCGATAGGTTGAACGTCTACCTCAACGAACTTACCTCATATTTCGCTGCAAGAAATCTTAAGATATCTGCCACCAAATCTTCAGCCACATTGTTCACTACAAATACGCGTCAGGTGAATGCCGAGCTAACTGCGATAGTCGATGAAGAAATTATCACGACCATCAAGTATCCCAAAATACTTGGCGTTACATTTGACAGCTCTTACACATTCTTCCCACATGCTACAGCAAGTCACTTGCCAGCAGCACTTGGGGTGCAGACAAAGAAACCTTGTTGACCACGTTTAAAGCAATTGGCCGGCCTGTGGTAAGTTATGCAGCTCCAGTGTGGTCTCGTCAGCTCTGTGACACGCAGTGGAATATTCAGATCTATCAGAATGCCGCCCTCCGAACTGCGACGGGCTGTCTCCTCAGTTCTCATGTAGACCACCTCCATGCTGTCAAAGCAATACCTTTTGGGCTGTTATCGCAGAGGCCATTCAAATCATCATCATCATCTTGTGGATAGATATCCACCGCCCAGAAGCCTTAAGGTAGATCTACATGATCTAGAGCGTAAGATTCAGCTCTAAAAGAGAGAACCTCTAGATCAAGCAGCATGCCAAGCGGGTCTAGACAACATTGCATGGTACAATTAAGAGGTAGGGTCATTAGCACAACAAGAAAAATCAACCCCCAACGAAACTACCTTGAGTGGGAAATGCCGTAAATTTAAATGCCAAAGTGGTTTTCTTTGTTTTACAACTTATCTTCTAAACTTTATTTTACAACTTATCTTCTACAAATGTATTTTTTATTAGTATTTTCATCATTATGACACTGTTTTGTTGCTTATGTGTGGAATATCGGATCAAATAGAACATCTTTTAAAGATTTTGGAAAAAATTTTACTACCGGGTGAATGTACGTAATAAAAACTCGTTGACAGATAGTGCACAATGCGAGAAAAATTTTATTCCGTTGTTTGCTATATGCTACCTTTTCGTTGTATCATACGAAACAAAACACATTAAGCCTAGTACTGACCAAGACATATTTATTTACAGGTAGGAGCAGTTGTCCAACAATAATAATCCGAGCGAGCATACTATCTGTCAAAATCGTTGTTTTGTACCGCTCAGATTTTGTGGGTATGTTACTAGTTCGCGCCATTTTTCATTGTCGAAATCAACGAAACAAACCTGTGGCGATGGTGGCGCAAATCACACTAGACTAAAATTTCTGGACACTCCCTAATTGACATTCTAGTTTTTATTTGGATTATCATGTGTAGAAGTCACAAGATCAAACGATTTATGATTATAAACGTGTAAATTATAAATTAAATAAAAAAGGAAGAAAATGCGAAAAAATTTTAAAATCCAAACCAAGCATTTGACGTTCTAGGGGGATTTGGATAAAACTCGGGAGTTGAAGAATTCCATTAGATGGGCAAGTGAGTTAACCTTTTTAATTCAACCATGGTTCTTAACTATTATGCACACACACAACAGTCGCTACTATTTTGCTCATAGAACTCAGTACACTTCTACGGAATGTGTTCGCATTATCTCCGTCGCCATTTTTATAAAGCGTTCTGACAGTATTTTTAACAAATTTATGATTTACCCACCTTTCTTACAACTTTACCAATTTTTACTCATAAAAAATCAGATTTGCTTACAATTTTAGGTTATGTCATTCGAAATTAACATAAAGATGTGATAGCAAAAATTATGAATCTGGTATGACGTCGAACGCCTCAATTCAAATCCTGTCGTGAACAAGACTGCCTGCAGCTGAGTACAATTTTTTCTCACGAAGTGCACTATCTGTTCACGAGTTTTGGTTGTGTGTGTATTATAGTTAAGACCCATAACACACACAAACAACGAAAAATGGCGCAAACTAGTAGCATACACAAAATCAGAGTTGCATTAATCACTGATTTTGACAGATAATGCACTCAATATTTTGTTGTTGGGCAACTGCCACAATCTGTAAATGAATATATCTTGACTGCCTGCTGCATTCAACTTCTTCGCATTTGACAGCTGTCCAGAGTTGTCGTTATTTGTAATTCATAAGGGTAGCCATCATCATTCTTCCTGATGACCATCTTCATGGTAAATTTATGTTAATTTCGCGGTGCTCCCTCGATGTATTCAGTGACGTATCTGTCTAATCAAAAGCTTTCTCGACCATATATGGGCCTCCATACTTTGCATCAAGTTTCCTAGATTTCAGAGTGCTCGGTATTGCGCTCTCGATCAAAACTAGATCTTCTTCTTTTGTGACAATATGTTCGAAAAATCTAATCCATGAGATTCAGAATTGGAGGGTCTCCAAGGAGCATTCCTCCTCTGACTATCGCTACATTAGGTTTAGAATAGCACGGCCAACGCCGAGCACGACCAGCTTCCGTTAAAACCAACTGGACCAAATTCGGAATTCTACTCAGGGGAAGACTTGGGCACTATACTTTGAATTGTCCAAACATAGAAGACATTGACCAAAAATGTCTACAGGATTACGACTGCAATAGTGGTGTCTTTCGAAGATAGTTTTCCTCTTCGAGAAAGGAAATCAGCCCAAGTGAAATCCTGGATGACCGGGGAGATTCGCAGCATTGAGAAAGAGGTCCGCAGACTTTTTAAAGAGCACAACATCAATCAGTACCAGATGGATCGTGTCCTTAGAGACTAGATAAACCATTTGCTAAGGAACAGGTGGATAAATTGTGGGTCCCATGACATAAATATAAGGGAGAAAGTGGCACAGGAGCGCCACAGGGAGGCATTTTATCGTCATTCCTATGGGTGACAACCATAAATAACCTATTACTGATGCTGGCTGAGGAGGGATTTGAACCCGTCTGCAACGCAGACGATGTTATAATAGTTCTAATATCCGAATCAGCTATTCAGAAGAGCCGAAAGAGTCTTGCAGATGGCATACGAATAGGCTAGACCTAGGAGTCTCAATGCTAACCCAGAGAAGACTGAAATCTGCCAGTTCATGAGGAAGAAGGAGCGTACCGAGAAGGCTCATAGATGTTGCTCCTCGTATTGATAGAATACGAGGAGCTCTACAGGAGCGTGATTAAACCAATACTTACTTGCGTTTCAGAAGTTTGGTGGACTGAGATGGAAAAAATTTAACGCAAGGTTAATACAACTGTTCCCCTGTTCCTTAGTGGAGTATTCATGGGCAAATATGCAATTGCAAGAATAATAAAACAGGTTCAGAGAACATGTTGTCTTGGCATAGGCGGAGCGATAAGGACCACGACCACTGGGGCACTGGAGACTATTCTAGATATCCGACCCATAGACATGCAGACTAAGTGTTTGACAGCTACTGCGGGTATGAGACTTACGGCGATGGGAGAATGGATAGAGGACAGGACCAGGTCATTACATCGCGGTACAATAGAGGCGACGATAGGAAGCCCAGATGAATTAGAAGTGGTTTCCGATCGGATACCTGAGGCGACACTTGTGATGGAGTGCGAGGCACTGTTACCAGCGGCACAGTCTTGAATTGACGGAACTTTGGTATAACCATCTGGAAGGTCATATTATACGGATGATATCAAAGCTAGAGGACTGGGTGCCCTAGGAGTCTACATTGAGAACTCACGAACTGAGATCTGTTTTAGACTGTCTGACCATATTACGGTTCTACAGGCGGTGATCAGGGCTATCACGGAATGCGTGAGGTGGTGTGGTGTTAACGCGAGGACGTGGAGTGTGTACATAGAAATAGGAGGCGATTTGACTGTAAAAGCCAGAGGATGCCGTCAATAAACTTTGTTAATCCGAAGACTTTCAAATCGATGCAGTCCGAGTTAAGGGCGGGGGCGATGACGAAAATCCTATGGGGATATCCGGATCGTGAGAAGAAGAGGTTATTACAAAAAGGACGTAAGAAGGAGGTCAGTATAGCTTTCGTAATAGTAACGGGACACACTGGACTACGGGCTCACTTATGCAACATCGGTGCGACAAGGGATAGCAAGTGTAGGGCTTGTGGGGAAGATGATGAGCTGTGGGGCATTTCCTATATCATTGCCCGGCTTTTGCTACTAACAGACACCGACAACGGAACCGTCTTAGAGGCGAGGTATGGAAAACAATTAGGGATTTTGTAAGTAACACGGAATTCCTGTCTAAGATTTCTTTTTCGAGGTTACTTTTTATTATTAAGACCGAACAACAAGCTGATTACTGGCTTAGGTGTATGTCCTTAATTGCATGGGCTATTAATCCGCACCCACTTTTCAGCCTAGCCTAAGATAACTCCCATAAGAGTCGGTATTGTAAGTTCTATTTCTTCAAATAGTTGAGGATATTTGTATAAGCCCATTTTTCTACTGCGCCAGTCTCCAGTACTGAAGAATAATTTGAAATATTTGTTCTTAAGTTAAAACTCTGGCGTCATGTACAAAATGCAACTCAAACACTGGAACATACTTTGTTATATTATCAAATTTATTTTCCATTAAATGTGTTTCGGTTAATAAAATGACATCGTGTTTGCATACAAAGTTAAAAAAGATGTATACATGCACTTAAATGCTACAATTGAACGTTTATTGATTGACACTTTTTTTGGTTTAATTAGTTTCTCGAATTTAATTCGATTAGCAACACAATCTCCATAGGGGTTTTCAGGTTCCTGTTTTGCAACGTTTTTTTCGGTCAATATTTTGTATCTCTATTGTAATGAAACCTACTATCTTTAATATTAAGTCTGTCCTTCTGTACGATGATTCGATGTTGTTTGCCAATTTCCACTATTTTATATTTTAGAAGCAGTGTAACTTTCTCAATCTTTTGTTTTGGTGGTATAAGATTGCTTTCTACGTATATGTGTGAGCCAATCAACTTTCTGACATTTCGGAACACATCATCTGCTTCCTGATAACTGTTAAACTCAACTACCGCTACTCGTTCTGTTAATGAATTTAACTTTCGATGACTTTATTGCTTTATATTTGTTTTAGCAAAATGACAACTATCCAGCGCAACAAAGTTCTGTATAAATCACCAGTGCAGGCTTATGAAGAACATCTGTCATCAGGATTGCCATGATGTGTTTTTCACAAATAAGTGTGGCCTGCAGAATTACCTCTATTCTCAATGGCAAAATAAAATTAAAACCAACTACATATTTACAAAATTATCTGACTTCTATCCCCACACATGTTTTGCAAATTTTATTTATAAATATTACAAATATTTTCACTTTCTTCTTCGTATTGTTTTAAAAGGTTAGCAAATGGCGTTACCATCTCATGGCAAACAAACAGACTTGCACTGGAAAGTTTTGCATTTTATTTTTGCCCCTCAAGGCCTCAATCCTCTATGCGATTAATGTCCTACATAGACTACGTAGAAAGCTCTTTTCACCAACCTGAGAATTTTTCATAAAAATTCTGTAAAAAATATTCGTGCTGTCAATTTTAGTTAGAAATTCGACATGATTGATACACCCAGAAAAATCATTGGTTGGATTTCTATTATAAGAACAAAAAGATAATAATGTCAAAACAATTTCAATTGTTTGAACCACAGTTTAGTTATTTTCATAGTTCAGTTGCTATTTTAACCACGATACATTAAATAGGATTAAAAGAAGATGTTACTTACCTATATATCAGTTCCATCAATCATTTCCATAAAAAATAAATTTGATTTTGCCAATTGTATCAACGTTTTATTTTCTGCAGTACTACCAATGAGTTAGCACAACACCCTTACGGTAGATTTACTAGTTACCCTACCGGAGTTGTACTAATCCCTTTCCGGTAGTTGTGCTAACTATTCTTCCGGCAGTTATTACTACATATAAAATCTTCACATACCACTGAAGAATTCTGAAACCGTGGTTCGAGTCCCCCGACCGGCAGAATTTTTTTTTTATTATTTTTTCTTTAAACTTTTTTAAGAAAATTTGGCTTAAAAAGTATGTATTTCTTATTACACATTTTTTTTAAATATTGGTTTCTATTTTTTTTTATTTATTTAATTTTAATTTAATTGAGAAACTTATTACTGTACAGTAATGTTTATTGACCTGTATCATCACTAAGAAAATGATGTCAGCAGGCTAGAGGATGCGTGAAAGACTATTAAACATGACGTCATGAGTTCAAATCGGAACGTACGGAAGTAAATGGGAGGCATCTGGCTTCACGATGCTCTAAAATGTTTGAGTCAGATTCCAGGCTGCCACCATGACCCCATCTGACCCCCAAAACACCATCAATTTAGTTTTTGAGTCTTGACTTAAATTGGTAACCAGACTGTTGGCGTTTTTCCTAAATTGGTTTTCATATTGTTGAAATGACCGTTACTTACGTTTCATTGTAACGGTAAACTATGTCACTGATGGATATTGTTATAGCCCCACAATAAGTGGTGAAAAATTCACATACACACACACAACCACTGCAAGGGTGATGAAGAAGAATTAGACGGAAGAGTAAAGTGTATACGACACAATACAATACAAAATACTCAAAATTCAGTCGTTCTTGCATTCTTGCTTGGTCGATACGCGAATTGGTCTGCGGCCAAATAATTTTCAAAATTTAAAATTGTCGGCATAACGCAAATAATTAATCATAAGGTTAACAGCAATACAATTTACAACAAATAAAATGTGAAATTTTTAAACAACTGTTTAACTAACCCGAACGTGTGCTCCAAGTAGCTAAAATTCTTTTGTGTTGGTGTACCTACCGTGTGTGTATATTTTTTTTATGTTGCGAGTGAAGTTGATTCGTTTGCTTGTATGTTTGTGCCAATGGGGATGCTGGGTGCTGTGCGAGCTGCTGTTCGACCAAAGTCTTTCACTTCGAGAGTTTACACTTTGAATCCATTTTCGTAGGAAATCATTTCGATAATTCATATTTCTCGGTATACACAAAAATAGCAACAACAGAAATAAAAGTACAAAACTATTCATGTATGTATGAAGTATTGGTGTTATGCAAATGATTTCATAATTATAAATTTAAGTAAAAACCAAAATAAATCTGCCACAATTGCGAATCTTTATGGCTGGCTCTGTGTGAAAATAGGAGAAGAAATGTACATACACACGCATCTGTGTATACTCACCGGCATCTCGGTTGCTAACCTCATTTTGTGTGTGTTGTGTTGTTGTTTTTATGGTTTGAAACTTTCACACCGTCCGTTATGTTGTTTGTTTACTTCCATTTACTCGTACTCGGCACACTAAGAGATGCCAATACATCGACAATTTGCGCGTTTAATCCCGTTTCAGTCAGATAAGAAATTCTGTAAAATTGCATATATCAAATCCGACCCTTCTTCGAAAAGGAATGCGGTTTGAGAGCGTCTGTCTGCTGAGAATAGAGTGCGAGAGAGCCAAGAGAGTACAGGACAATTGTTCTTTGATTTGCATGCAACTTGTTGCTCTTAATGTAATCGAATTAGGCACAATAAGCCGCCATCAAATAAACTCATGTGAACGCATACAAGTTGTTGGCCATGACTGGTGACAAAATGGCATACTATGTCAAATTATCATACACAGATACAAACATTCATATGTACATGCCGTACAAACATTTTTCATAATTGTGGAAGAGCTTTCATTCCCGCGATAAAAAAAAAACAATCTTCTGTTCTTCCGTAAGAGTTGCGAAACACTATTTTACGATGTCATTGAACAATCTATTGCGTGTGCGGATGTTTTAGCAATGTTTTGTTTATAAATCGCCGGAGTTAACCTTTCGCGATTGTTTTTATTTTGATGTCTGGTGTATTTAGGACTTGTATTGAATTATGTTATTCGATGTTTTATTTTGAGTGAACATCTTCCACAAAACAGAATTCTCACTTGGTTTATATGACGATTGGTACTTAATATGATGACTAATACAAAAAAAAATTTAATTTTTTTTCGTAATTGTTACGTTTTTGATGAACAACTCATCTTGATATACATTTTTAGATCTTCCAACCGAATAACACTTTATTCCAAAACACTTATTTGTTACTCTCCCAGGAGAGTAGTGCGCAACTCTCCCAAGAGCATTTCATAACTCTTTTGAAACACTTAGTTGTTACTCGTCCACACAATTCTTGAGCGATTCTAAGATCTTTCAAGACTCTTCTGACTTACTCTTTAGTAACTAGGGTGTCATCGCTTGGGCGCCAGATTTTTTAAGTATCGGAAAGCCCAAATGAATGTTTCAAAATCCAAATTTTGGGATTGGATATTGTGACATTTCACATAAAAATAACTATATCACTGAGCCCGACTTTTCTTATGCAATAACAACCACATCGAGAAAATCTCATAACATCTACAAAATATCCATTGAATTTTTTGTCTCATCATCTTTAATAACTTCTTCTTCTAACGATCCGAATCTCCCCATAGGTTTTTCGTAATATTACCGACCATTTCCCTGTACCACAGTGTTACATGCCAGTTCATCGCCCACGCTGGTAACTCGGACTGCGTCGACCCGACAGGCTTCTGATTAACCAAGTTTATTGACAGCAGTAGAGGACTTCACTCCCAAATCGTCTGCTCTTTCATTCCTCCTTACTCCGCAATGTCCCGGCACCCAAACGATGCGGATCGTGCCATCTTCAGAGAAGGCGTTAATCTCTTTTTGTTGTTGTTACTCTAAAGGTCAGTTTACTGTTCGTAAAAATGTTTACACTTCGCGTGAACACCACACCACCTCACGCATTTCGTGATCGCCTGGATCTCTACCTGCAGGATCGTATTATAATCAGGCAGTCGAAAACAGATCTCAGTCCCTGGGTTCTCAATGTTGACTCCCAGGCCCACTTTGTTCTCTAGCTTTGATCCCTCCGTGTAACATGATCTTCCAGATGGCATACTAGATGGTGCGGCTAATTGCCCACCTTTGTCTTCTGCAAAAGCATGTGTTTTGCTTCGGGTTGTGGTGTTTTTGTTTTCTTTGTTCGGCTCGCGCTGCTTTGTCTCGTTAGTTTTACTGCTGCTCTCGGGTTTTCACTCTCTATTATTACCCTTAAAAGCAATTTTTAATAATTTTGGTGCCGCAGAGTATTGGAACTCATGATTTCATGTTTGGTAGTCTTGCACGCATACTCTAGCCTGCCCACATAATTTTGTTGATGATGAAACACATCACTAAGTACTGCTTCACAGTAATAAGTGGGGGACTCGAACAGGTCAAATCATGAATGGCATGGGAGTTTTGGGCTCTACATGGCAGTACGCCTATTTTTATGTAACTACTCGAAATATTCGTCTGAGACCCCATAAAATATATATATTCTTGATCGTCGTGACATTTTATGTCGATCTAGCCATGTCCGTCCGTCCGTCTGTCTGTCGAAAGCACGCTAACTTCCGAAGGAATAAAGCTAGCCGCTTGAAATTTTGCACAAATACTTCTTATTAGTGTAGATCGGTTGGTATTGTAAATGGGCCATATCGGTCCATGTTTTGATATAGCTGCCATATAAACCGACCTTGGGTCTAGACGTCTTGAGCCTCTAGAGTGCTCATTTTTTTCCGATTGGAATGAAATTTTGCACGACGTGTTTTGTTATGATACTTAACAACGGTGCCAAGTATGGCTCAAATCGGTCCATAACCTGATATATCTGTTATATAAACCGATCTTGGGTTTTGACTTCTTGAGCCTCTAGAGGGCGCAATTCTTATCCGATTTGAATGAATTTGCAAATTTGCACGTAGTATTTTGTTATGATATCCAACAACTGTGCCAAGTATGGTTCAAATCGGTTGATAACCTAATATAGCTGTCATATAAACAGATATGGGGACTTCTTGAGCTTCTAGAGGGCGCAATTCCTATCCGATTTGGCTGAAATTTTACATGACGTGTTTGATTCTTACTTTCAATTACTGTGTTAAATAATGTTCAAATCGTTTCATAACCTGATATAGCTGTCATATAAACCGATCTGGGATCTTGACTTCTTGAGCCTGAAGAGGTCGCAATTATTATCCGATTTGCCTGAAATTTTGTACGACGGATTCTCTCATGACCATCAACATACGTGTTTATTATGGTCTGAATCGGTCTATAGCCCGATACAGCTCCCATATAAATCGATCTCTCTATTTTATTTCTTGAGCCCCCAAAGGGCGCAATTCTTATTCGAATTGGCTGACATATTACACAGGTCTCCAACATATAATTTAATTGTGGTCCAAACCGGACCACATCTTGATATCACTCTAATAGCAGAGCAAATCTTTTCTTATATGCTGTTTTGCCTAAGAAGAGATGCCGGGAAAAGAACTCGACAAATGCGATCCATGGTGGAGGGTATATAAGATTCGGCCCGGCCGAACTTAGCACACTTTTACTTGTTGCAATTACCTTAACTAAATAATTTGTTGAAAGTGGAACTTGGTAATGTCAATTCATTTTCGAGATCGCCTTATGAAAATATAAACTTCAAATGATATATTTTATAAATTGATTTTTGCGTTTGCTGCTGTTATGGTTCTTAAACTTAGGTTATGTACCATTATATAACAACCTCAATCGCTATCAGCTTCACTCAGGGAACTTAGTTTCATTGTGTTGCCCCCGAAAAAGATTCAAAAAAGCGCTGGAGGAGATAGACAAATTTTACGGCATTACAATGCCAGACATTAGAATGAAGTAGATAAGGAGCCAACATGCGTGACAATAATGTGGGCCAGGAGGGCTGGCTGTAGTCAAGAATGGCGAAAGAACTATGTGCCTGGAAATAATTTAGGCAGGAAAAAAGGTGGTCGTTTAGCCATAATGCTGCCCCTACCCCCGCAAATTCATCCCTACTCATCCCCACAAATCATGTGTCACTCCGCCATGTGTCCAGCGCGACGTCAAAGTCCCGACACTGCAAAGACTTGTGCTTTGCATATCTTTTGGGGGTTTATGTCAAGCCCATTGGCCAATCTTGGCAGCAAACTATATGCACTCTGAACGGCCACACACCAAGATTGAAGCGTCATCCTCGTAGCCAACAAAATTGAACCCCAAAGTACAAATCCCGTCCTTGTCGAGCTCTAATCACAATATTCCTATTCGAGGCCTTTGCTAGTTGTACGCCAATTATCCTGCCCATTAAAATAGTATGAACTCAATTCGGGAGGAATCCTCATGTCCACCAAACAACAACCCTCATCGCAATTGGAATTGCGTCAGAACAGAACAGAAAAAGGAAGATGCCCACCGTTGAAATATCCAGATCGCTTTTAAAAGCCCAATAATCGATGTCCTCACAGCTTCTGCAAAAGTCGTTGCTGGCAACCTTCAGTCTGTCAGCATGTTTTCCGACTAGACAGTGACCTGTCATGACGGGCACAATGACAGCAGAGCAGTAGACCTTTTCAAGTCTAGAGTAGGCCGCATTGTTTTGGAATTCTCACAGCCCCCTCTTTGTGATCATCTATCATTCGTTGCCCTTCGGGCCTAGTCCTGAAAACTTAGCTTACATGTCGCTAGAGGCATACCCACAGATTCCAGTGTCCCTGGAGTGTGTAGGGTAGTTTCTAGTCTCGCAAGCTCGTCTGCTTTAGAATTCCCTGAGATATCTCTGTGTAACTGTTCAGCCATCTCGTTCAGAGATCTGCGACTGTTGAGGGCGGTATTTGTGTTCAGAAATACATTCTCCAGGGTTTTAATGGCTGCCTGGTTGTCTGAGAAGATATTGATGCTAATCGTCGTCGTGACATTATATCGTAGCCATTCCACCACTTCCTTAATTGCAAGGATTTCTGCTTGATACACGCTGCAGTAGTCGGGTCACCTCTTCGATATGACCAGTTCTAGATCTTTAGAGTACAAACCCAAAGCCCGCCTAGTCGTCAGTGCAGCTGTGATGCACATACAAGCCATGCTTTGGATATGGTTAAGTATTGAGAAGTTGGTGGATTTTTGAAGCGCCATCCACCAGACCACAACACCATATAGCATTATAGGTCTGACAACTGCAGTGGCAATGCTTGACACGCGGTCTAAATCCCCAACTTTTGCCAATGGCTCTCTTGCAGGTGAATAAGGTAAGAGGGGCCTTTCTTGCCCTTCCCAAAATGTTGGATTTGAAGTTAAATTTCCTGTCCAGCAAAACACCCAGGTATTTTGCGCTTTCTGAAAATGGAACATTCTGTCCACCCAAGCAGACAGATTCCACTGTAGGTAACTTGTATCTCCTGCTGAAAAGATATACTTTATACCCAGACCCCTTTCGGTAGTCCACTTTGCTGTTGCACGTAGAGCTTCCTGAAGTATATCTCTTAGAGTGCTGGAAAACATTACCCTAACCGCAATTGCCACGTCATCAGCATACGCCTCTTTTACGCCTCTTTCTTCCAGAGACAATAATACAATATATTGTTAATGGCTATATTCCAAAGTAGAAGAGACAGTACACCTCGTTGAGGTGTTCCTCTGCTGACCCATCTTTCTAGATCCACAGATCCCAAGCCTGTCGTAATGCATCTTTTAATAAGTAAGTTATTAATAAACTTTCTTACGGTAGAGTTGATGCCTAGAAACTCCAACTCCTTCATAATTGACGTCGGTTTTACATTATTGAAACCACCATCAATGTCAAGAAATGCTACCATTGCATATTCCTTGACAGCGAGAGAACGCTCTATGTAGCCGACTAGGTCGTGAAGGGCTGTTTCAGTGGATTTGCCTTTACTATATGCATGGTGCTGCCGCGACAGGCGATCTCCAGGGATCTTAGCCCTAAGATATGTTTCTATCAACCTCTCAAGAGTCTTCAGCATAAAAGGACGAAAATCTTTCGCCTTCGTGTGGTAGGCTTTTCCTGTTTTCGGAATGAAAATGACCTTCGTGTCTCTCAATCCTACATTCTGATACAAGCAGAGTATATATTCCAAAGCCAGGGAACCAGTCTTTCAGACACAGCTTGTAATTCAATCGGTGATACATCATCAGGGCCTGACGACTTAAAGGAGTCGAAACTTCTTATCGCCCAAAGGATTTTCGGCTCAGACAACCTCTTCTGGCCTCTTGAATTCGCCTTACAATAATATAAACTTTAAAATATATAATTTTTAAATATTTTTTTGTTTGTTTCTCTTTCGAGACGAGCTCAATGATCGGAGATGTAAATGGAAAAGGAAAGCCAAAGATAGCAAAACACACCAACCACTATGGGACCCGTTTCGTCTTTGGTTAGAAGACTTTTCAATCATATTAGGTGTGATGGCTTCAACGGCCGAGCGTTGGTATGTTATATTTGAATCGTATTAATAGCAAAAACGCGTCTATGATACAATTACCACATTAACCACACTCGCCAACCCTGTCTATTAGCTGTACTTTTCCCAATGCATTTATTTTTGTGTAATGACAGACATTTTTTCTGTGACAAATTACACATCTCCGTACTACACATGATTTTGTGCATCTGTTGGAAGTTGTATTGATGGCTTCGAACGCTAAGACAACGGAAATGGCTCTCGTTGTTGCTCCGCGTGCCCAGTTTCGAATCCTGGCCGGGCTCTGCCGATTTTTTTTTTCAAGTTTTTTACCAACGCATGGCCCTTAAAGCCATCTTTGATATCTTTGGCTTTCCTTTTCCATTTGCATCTCCGATCATTGAGCTCGTCTAAAAAGAGAAACAAACAAAAAAAAAGTGTAAAATTTAATGATATTCGCCCTAACAGGCAAAAAACTTGAAAAATGAAAATATCGGCAGAGCTCGGCCAGGATTCGAAGCTGGGCACACGGTGCAGCAGCGAGAGCCATCAGAACAATTTCGAACAAAATCATGTGTAGTACGGAAGAAGTGTAATTTGTCACAGAAAGAATGTCTGTCATTACACAAAAATAAATGCATTGGGAAAAGTACAGCTAATAGACAGGGTTGTCATAGATGCGTTTTCGCTATTAATACGATTCAAATACAACATACCAACGCACGGCCCGTTAGACTTTCAAATGCACAAGGAGCCAACATCCGTGACAATACGGCGGCCAGGTGGGCTGGAGAGTCTCCTCCAATCTGCAATTTAAAGCCATAGTAGTCAAGAATGGAGAAAGGACCATGTGTGTGAAGATAATTTAGAACAGAAAAAAGTGTCCAGCCACAATCCCGCACCTACCCCCGCAGTGTCAGGGCAATGCCAGAGTAGTTGCTCAACCGTCAATAATTCCACCTCAAAGTCACAAATCAAACGACGTCAAAGTCCTGACATTGCAATGGCTTGACAGGACTCTCAGTAGTGATCCCCCCAACACACGAAATTACCTCATATTGGTGAATAGTACCAAATTTTCCGTTCAGGGGTTTACGTCAAGCCCGTTGGCACACGGCCAAACACTATGATGACAACGTCATTCTCGTAGCCAACAAACTGGAACCCTCCTTTTCGACAGTTGACCTGAAAATCCAACAGAGGTTCAAAAAGTCGTAAAATCCCCTCCTTGTGGTGACCTATTCACAATTTTCCTATTTGAGCCCTTTGCTAGAGGTACGCTAATTATTCTGCCTATCATATCAGCATTCACTTGGTTCAATAATCCTGTCATCTTGGTCGTTTTGTGTGTTAAGCCTTTGGAGCTAATTGGAATTTTGTGCATTTTAAATTAGTTTTTTCTTACTTGACATTCAAAAATAAACAAACTTCTTGCTATGGTTGGTCGAAGCAAATTTGCCGAAAATGATTTAAATGTCAAATCAAATTGAATTGTCTTCGCTTTTTTTACAAATTTTCAATCAAGTTTCCAAAAAAGATGCTTTGTTGTAGCAATTCGCCGATGCGTCCACCTTATAAATACGCCTTGTATGTATATATTGGAGTTTGCTGTAAAAACAAATTTTATGCTTACATGAACATGAGTAATGAAGAAAAATTGAGTTGCCATGGTGGCGTTCTTTGTTTACACTCGGAAAATGCATTAAAATTCATACGTAGATGTATGCTTTTTTTGTTGGTAATGTGAATGTGTATATTGGTACATATATGAGCAATCTCTTCCTCAAATAACGATATATGGGTCTGTTCTTTGATGTCCTGTTGCAATTTTCGAGTCCAAAGAAAATTTTATATTTTTTCTTCCGATAGTTTTCTTTTACACAAAAAAAAAAATACAAATAATAAAAGTTTTCGGCGTCGATCGAGCAATTTCGGTAACGATTTTGTGCTGCCTTTAGTTTATGTCGCAAACAGTCACGACATTTTGTTTCAATATCCGACCAATTCACAGATGACTTATATTTTGAAAAGCGGACCCTGACCAATTTTCCCATTTTCCTCATACCCCAATTTTTAAAAACGCCAGATCTCGGAGATGCGTGCACCGATTTAAGCGAAATATTGTATACTACCTTATGGTACCCCAAAAACACGAAATTGGTATAAAATTTTTGGGTCAGATAACCAAGGGGGACGCCCCATCCCAAAACCCACCCGGACGTGTTTAACGATTGGGACAATAAGGGTATCAAATGAAAGGTATTTAAGAGTAGAATACGAATTTGGACCGCACGGACATGTTCATCGATTGGGAGAATATGGGTATCAAACGAAAGGTATATAAGAGTAGAGTACGAACTTGATATACAAATTTCGCCCAAAATGTTCGAGGGGGTCCCTCACCCCCGAAAACCCCCAAACAGAACTCTTTGGTGATCTACGGGGCCTCCCCAACCCTAATAGCCCCTTTATTGGGCATGGATGTCCAATGTCATAAAATGAGTCACAAATGAAAGGTCTTTGGAAGTTGTCTACGAATCTGGCATACATATTTGGGATAGAGCCTGGGTCCGGCCCAACCACTTGATATAAAGATTCAAGAATCTGGGTCACGTCCAGCCGTCCTGTCATTCAACAGGACATCTATATCGCGACAATAAAGGACTGAAATAAATTATCTCTTGGGTCGAGGGGGGCGACCATCGAATAGCGAATAACACCAAACTGTCATGTAGGACGAACTACCCAAAAAATGGAATTAACAGCAATAAAAGGTCTTTCGTAGTAGAGTACCCTCAAGAGATAATCGGTAGAGTACACTTTTTACCCTCAAATTGGGAGAGAGACAGGAGGGCCAACGGATCTTTAAAAATGTGTTATCCCAAGTGAAAGCTCTGAAATATGATTTTGAATGCAGATAAGGTATAAGATATAAGGGGCTCAAATCTGATAAATGTTTTATGGCTATGTGTTTCAGGGACGCCTCACCTAAACTTCCCCTAAACCACACATATACACCGACTTTAGCAATATGTATCTCAAATGTGAATGTAGTATGAATCTGATATCCACTTTCAGAGCAAAGCGTTTGGCTACTCCAATTCAACCCCAAAACCAAGAGAATGAAGTAGATCTAACATCCAAACTATAATGGGCGTACTCCCCCATTAACTTATTTTCAAAAGCTACAGATCTCGGAGGTGGGTGGGGGCAATTTAAAATTTAGTTTGCTTATAATAGCTCTAGTAATAAAACAAACCAACTGAAAGGCATTTGGGAATAGAGCACCAATATGATATCCACATTGTGACGAAATATCTGAAAGGCCGTACCAGTACCCCCAAACAGGACTTTCCTGACTGTGCCAGTATGGGTCTCAGATAACATAAGAAAGTGAAAGAAGACGCATCTTTTATAAATTTGTAAATTCTAAGCGGAGTACTAACACATTGCCTAACTCCCTTAGGTCAGGATCAACCGTCGCTTATAGTCAAAAGGAAATCAGCAATATGTTTGCAAATTTTCTTGCCTCAACTTATTCGAATGAATACTACGATCTTAATACAAAGTATCAATTTAAAATCAATGAGACATCAATTGTAAATATCACACCTTTATCGACTGAGAGTGTTTTTGATATTCTGAAATCACTTAAAGATTGTTGTAGTCCTGGGCCAGACGGAATTCCTTCCACCATACTAAGGCATTGTGCCACCTCTTTCAGATTCCCATTGACAAAAATTTTTAACAAATCAATTTCTCAGACATACGTGCCAAGAATATGGGAGCAGTCTTACATCATACCGTTATTTAAATCTGCCAATAGATACGATGTCTTCAATTATAGAGGGATTGCAAAGTTGTGTGCTATTCCTAAACTGTTTGAAAAGATGTTGACTGATGTGATATCGCATCAGATTTTTTCCACCTTATCAGATTGTCAGCACGGGTTTCGAAAGTCTAGATCGACTACACTGGTTAATGACGGTTTTAGAACAAGGAAACAGACATATTCGATATATACCGATGTCAGCAAAGCCTTTGAGAAGGAAATAGGATTTTGTCCACTGTCACTGAAATGGAATCAATCCATAGTTGTCAGATCGGAGCCAGAAAGGGGAATTCGGGGAAGTGCTTTCTAAACAAATATCTGTAACGTCTGGTGTTCCACAAGGCAATCATCTTGGTCCAATTCTATTCACTTTATTTATCAATGACTTACCCCAAGTAATAAACCATTCTCATGTCCTAATGTACACTGATGATGTCAAAATATTTCGTTCAATTACCGATACATTTAACCAACGCTTTTTACAGGCTGACCTTGATAATTTTAGTAATTGGTGTGATGTAAATCATATGCAGTTCAGTATGAGAAAATTTTTACAAATGTCTTTAAGCGAGCTAGACATTCGGATACAAATTATTTCCTTTTTGGACGTGGACTTCAACGGATAGAAAAACATTCTTGGAACTTGACATTCTCTTGGTTAACAAAATGAATTTGAAGGGACATATATCAAGTATGCTTAATAAAGCTTATGGCTTAATATTTTTCACTTGGGTTTATGAAGAGATGTAGTAAGGAACTTGATGATGTCTCTGTCACAAAAAGTTTAAATATTTCTTTAGTACGAAGTACACTGGAATACGGTTCCGTACTATGGGTCCCTGTTTTCAATATATATTCTGCCGAATTTGAATTTGTGCAGAAACAATTTCTTTTCTGTTAACGACGAAATGGCTGGAATTATCGCACATTACTTTCCTATAAAGATAGTCTTAATTTCATTAAGTTACCGACACTGAGTAGTCGCAGAAAAATGTTGAACATCACATTTCTTAATTATTAAGTTTAACATGGCAATATTTCTTCCGAGTTTATTATGAGCCGTATATATCTAAACGTTCCTATTAGATCAACAAGGTTGCTTGTTGCTTTTTATTCAGGCTATTCTAAAATGATCCTGTTCGTCGTCTTTGTTGCGATTTCAATAAGTACTATCATATCTTTGATATATCTGTAAATAAAAGTTTGCTAAATCATAAGATTATTTTGCATTTAAATGTTGTAATTAATAATTAGCCATCAATCAAATTTTTAAATTTGTATTGTATATTAGTCTGTAAGGATTTTTATCTAAAGACTTAAAAATAATAATGAAAAAGGTCATAGTGTAATACGAATTAAGCTAACACGTAACAATCACATTTCAAAATAATTTTCAAAAAACATAACGGAATGAGCTGTTTTTTTCGTCAGTCGAATGAAGGCAACCCCAAATTAACTTGTTTTTTTTACAACTCTATGATTTAACCAGATTTCTCACAGCTTTAACAATTTGAGTGGATTAAAAAATCAGCTTTTGTTTACATTTTAAATTTATGGTATACGAAAACAAAATATACAAGTGTGATAGCAAAAATGAAATATTTTTGTTTTTAATCATAAAACCCATAGTTAAAAATCAATTAAACTACTATTGTATTTAAATAAAATCTCTTTAACCTTCAATCTTGTATTGAATATCAGAAGATGTTCAATTTTCCATAGATAGATTTTGCAAATGCAAATTTCCCATGAACATTCAATTAAGGACAGGGGCAAGCTTCATACATATTAATGAGTGTTGCCCAAATCAAGTTTGAGCTCAATAATAAGGTTCTTCCTTTTTAGAGCCTAGTCCGAACGGAGTGCCGCAGTGCGACGCCTTTTTGAGAAGAGGAGGGGATAACCACCACTGAAAATATTTTTCTGAATTTGAACCCAGGCGTTCAGCATCATTGACGAAAATGCTAACCTCTGCGCTACGATGCACTATGGGCTAAAATCGAAAAACAGCGGCAAATAATCTATTTTTCAAGATGAGATTTTTTAAATGTTCTAATTGAATTTGCTTAGAACACCCTGGAGAGTAAGAATTACAAGTAATTATAAAATTTGGCAACACTGATTATTAGCAAACAGCTGATAATGTTTACAAAATTTAAACAAACGATTAGCAACAAGCAGAGCTGAAATTTCAAGTTTTTCGTTGGTTATATATTCTTTTAAGGAGTTTGAATTTCAATAATTTTTTGTATGGATTCTAATGGTAGAGGCAGGATTCACTGAATAAGGTTAAGCCAAGCGATCAGCCGATATACTTTTTTTTTAATATTTGGCAGTACTTGGCATTGAGGATGTCAACTTGTTCTCTTTTTACATTCATTCTTTGTTTACGTTTTCTCCTATATGATGACATTTTCAATCGTCAGATTTGACATCCTTAATGATGTTTATGGGGCCTATCCACTTTGTGTTTTGCATGTGACCTAACCTTCTATTAGTGAATCCTGTGGTAGAGGTGAGTACTTTAAAAATGTGGTATACATTCTCAATATATTTTTTTGTTTTGATAGTTGTGTTTGGGGTTTATACTGTGATGTCCATTTTATTTGGAGTATAACAAGAAATCTTGACATTTGTTACTGATATTTCACATTGTTAATTGTTCGTGTGAGTGTCTAGTTTTACGTGGTGTCAAATTTGCCTACACATTTTTAAATTACTTAATGTTATTTAATGGCCGGCCAAAAAGGGCATATTGGAGGAACTATATATGTGGGAGCTATATCTTAATCTGAACCAATTTTTTTAAAATTTGACACACGTATTAAGACATCATCCTCGTACCAAATTTTGTTATAATCTGACCAAAATTGTGGCTATCACAGCCAAAAAGGGCAAATCTGGCAAGAAATATATGGAAACTATGGCTAAATCTGATCCAATTTGAATGAAATTTTGCACAGGCGCTTCTTTATCAAATAGAATGTCTCGTGCGAAATTTTAAACAGAAATATGG
This sequence comes from Stomoxys calcitrans, assembly GCF_963082655.1. NCBI lineage: Eukaryota > Metazoa > Arthropoda > Insecta > Diptera > Muscidae > Stomoxys > Stomoxys calcitrans. Next base: position 154,865,078 of record NC_081552.1, read on the forward strand.
CTTCTAGAGCCATAATAGTAAATATCGGGTAAAAGATATATATGGGAGCTATACCTAAATCTGAACCGATGTTTTCCAAAATCATTTGTAACCCTTTTTTTTTTGATAGGACACACTAATTTACTAAGTTTGGAAACGCTAGCTTGGTTGTATATAATTTTTGCCACCAGTTTTGAATTTGTGTGATGTTTGATTTTATTCTTTATTTTATTGAATGAACAATGAAGCGAAATATTTTCTGAGTGCTATAACACCAACATTTAGCAACCGATGTGCTGGAATTTAGGTCTTATATTGCCAACACTTATGAGAAGAAATAAGCAGAAATTCTGTAATATTTGTGTATATATCACAGACATGCAATACATAAAGATCAAGGTATATTCATTTACAGGTAATGGCAGTTGCCCAACAACAAAATATTGAGTGCACTATATGTCCACATCAGTGATTAGTGTAACTAATTTTGTGTATGTTTGTAGTTCGCGCCATTTTTCTTTGTTTGTGTGTGCATGGTTCTAAACTATAATACACACACAACCAAAACAAGTTGACAGATAGTGCACTTCGCGAGAAAAAATTTTATGAAAATGAATACAGCTGAATCTAAAAAAAATTGGTGAGATCTGGGCAGGCGCAGCACTGGATTTCGTCAAGGAGGAAGATATTTCTTCTCGTCCATTGGCACACGCATGGGTACCAAGGATTCCCTCGGATCTCGAATCCATACTTGGGAGACCGACTGGAAGATTAGATGAGGTTGATGGTCTGTCTCGGAGGCTTTAGGAGTTGTATCCTATGGATTCAACAAGTTGAAACTGTTGAAGATGTATAGAAGCGGTGGGGTTGGGGAATCAGGAGACGACTCAGCAGCTGTTGCTGAGTACGAACTATCTACCGATCAAAACAGGAGGGGAAGGCGTCGCAACGAGACCCGACAAACCCTGCGTGGGTGGGTCTTCCGGTTGGATTGGGCTCAAGGTGTGCGACAGGGGGGAAGACGTAACTCAAAAGGTACTTCTGCTTCGTAGACTAAATATTCCTGGATTTAAGCTACTCAAAAGTGTGGGGAATGGGAGACACAGAGCCTGTATTCTTGCTATGAGTAATCTATATTAGCCAGCTTCCCTATACATGGCACACCATTTAGAGATGTGATCCCTCGGTTAAACAGAAGAAAGGCGGATTGGGATAAACTTAGGCACATATTCTGCACTACTATCCCTTTTTGATCAGAAAAAGAAGTGGGAACTGCGTAGCAGATAGACATAATGGTCTATCAGATCACGAAGTCCCCGAATGACTCGCTTGTGTCAGTCAGACCTAGTGCTAAGCCAAGGGGAAAACAGCGACCCCATAGTGGACCCCAGAACTGGTTGGTCTAAGGAAAGAATGCAGAAAACTCTTCAACAGGGCGAAAGCCACAAGGACACTACATGATCGGGACGCCTATAAGGCTGAGCTAAGCAAATACAAGGACTAGCTGAGAAAGGCTGTGATCCTGGGTGGAATTCTGCAGCTCCGTGGAGATTACATCTGAGGCCTCTAGGCAATGGTAGATCCTATCCTCGAAACCTATTACGGTGGTATATATTAAAAAATTAAAGAATGTATGGACTATGTCTAGTAAGGAAACACTAGAGGTTATTTGGGGAAATTGTGTCTGAGTCGAAAATCCTTTGGACGATTTAAAGCTTCAACTCCTTTAAGTCGCCAAGTCCTGATGATGTATCACCGGTTAAATTACAAGCTGTGTCCGATAGGCTGGTTCCCTGGCTTAGGGATATATACTCTGCTTGTCGTATATACCTATGGGAAGGAGGGTCACAAAGGTCATTTTCATTCCAAAAACAGAAAAACCTTACCACACGAAGACGAAAGATTTCGTCCATTAATTTACCATCCATTATGCTGAAGACTCTAGAGAGGTTGATAGAAACATATGTTAGGGAGAAGATCGCCTGTCTCGGTAACGGCATACATATAGTAAGGGCAAGTCCACTGACGCAGCCCTTCATGACCTTGTCGCCTATATAGAGGGTTCTCTCGCTATCAAGTAATATACAATGGTAGCATTGCTTGACATTGAAGATGCCTTCAATAATGTACAACCGACGTCAATCATGAGGTTCTAAGCTTCAACACAAGCGTAAGAAAGTTTATTAATAACTTACTAACTAAAAGATGCAGGCAGGCCTGGGATCTGTAGATCTAACTAAATGGGTCAGCAGAGGAACGCCTCAATGGGGTGTACTGCCTCCTTTACTTTGGAATACAGCCATTTACAATATATTATTGTCTCTGGAAGAAAAAGGTGTGAAAGTGGTCGCGTATGCTGATGACGTGACTATGACGGTTGCGGGAAATTTCCCAACAATCTTAGAAATATACTTCAGGAAGCTCTACGTGCAACAGCAACCGAAAGTGGTCTAGGTATAAATTCGTGCAAGACAGAAGTAGTTCTTTTCAGCAGGAGATACAAGTTGTTTACAGTGGAACCTGTCTCCTCGGAAGGAGAAAATGTTCCATTTACAGAAAGCGCAAAATACCTGGGTGTTTTGCTGGACAGGAAATTGAACTTTAAATCCAACATTTTGGAAAGAGCAAGGAAGGCAACTCTTGCCCTATAAACCTGCAAGAGAGCTATTGGCAAAGTTGGGGGTTTAAATGGCGCATCATGCACTGGGTTTATACTGCAGTTGTCAGACGGCGCTTCAAAAATCCACCTGCCATCCATAAGCCACTTTTTGTCACAATGACGATTGGCATAAATATCTACTCAGACAGCCATTACATCCCTGGAGAATGTATTTCTGAATTCAAAAAACGTCCTCGACTGTCACAGATCTCTCAAAGAGATGGCTGAACAGTTCAAAATTTAACTATTCTGGGTGCCGGGCCATAGAAATATCACAGGGAATTGTAGAGCGGGCGAGCTTGCGAGACTAGGAACTACCTTACACATTCCAGGGAAACTGGAATCTACGGGTATGCCTCTGGCGACATGAGTTTTCCGGACCAGGCCCGAAGGACAACGAATGATAGATGGTCACAAAGGGGTGGTTGTGGGATTCCAAAATTATGTGGCCTAATCTAGACTTCAAGAGGTCTACCGCTTTGCTGTCGCTGTCTAGAACAAATGTCTCAGTCATTGTGTCCGTCTTGACAGGTCACAGTCTGATCGGAAAACATGCTGACAGACTGAAGGTTGCCAATAACGACTTTTGCCGAAGCTGTGAGGACGGCGAGGAAGAAGAGACTATGGAACATCTGCTGTGTGTGTCCCGCATTGGCAGTCTGAAGGAGTTCCACTTTAGGCTCTCGTTTCTTTGAGAACCTGTCTAATTAAGCGGTTGTGAATATTCGCAAGTTGATGGGCTTTTTAAAGCGATCTGGATGGTTCAACGGCAGGAACTAGAAGGCATCTTCCTTTTCCAGTTTCTGTGGCATCACAATGGACGAAAACGTCTATGTGAGTTTGTTGGCAGACGGCCACTTAAACCTGACCTACAAAACTGTTATTTACAATTGTAACCACTTGAAATTTGGTGGCAAGGTGCATATGACATTTATCTTCCAGCCGTTAACAACTATTTTCAGCCTTAGCAACTATTATCTTAAAAATCTATTTTCGATTTTTCGCAAGATATTTAGTTTAGTGTTAACCAAACATTGGGAAAAGACGTCTGGAGAGACTCATATAATTGCTCGCATTGTACATATGTATGTACATGAGCCCTGTATGGGGGAGCCTATTTAAAGCTTTGAGAGCGTTCCTATATACAGATGTGAATTTGGTAACCAAAGTCGTTTGTTGGCATCTCCATGGTGCATTCATTGAACAAGCCCCAATGTTCAGGTACACAGCCAATTGGTAGATTAGTGGATATTGGCCAACAAAATGTTAGGAAAATGAATGTGTGATAAATGTTAGGGGTGACACATTTACCACTCCCAGAGTTATGCTTAATACCTTTCTATGCCAACGTGGCATATGACGTAAAAAAAGTATTACCACTATTGGGTTGCCTAAAAAGTAATTGCGGATTTTTTTAAAAGAAAGTAAATGCATTTTTAATAAAACTTAGAATGAACTTTAATCAAATATATAATTGCCATTTTGTTCGATAACCTTTTGCCATCTTCCTGGCAAATTTAGTATTCCACGCTCATAGAACTTCTGGCCTTTATCTGCAAAAAACTGAACCAAGTGCGATTTTATAGCCTCATCATTGCCGAAAGTTTTACCATTTAAGGAGTTCTGCAAAGATCGAAATAAATGGTAGTCTGATGGTGCAAGGTCAGGGCATCAAAAGTTCCCAGCCAAGCTCACTCAGTTTTGTGGCGAGTGACCAAAGATGTGTGCGGTCTAGCGTTGTCCTGGTGGAATATGACACCTTTACGATTTACCAATTCTGGTCGCTTCTCCTTGATGGCTGTATTCAATTTGTCCAATTGTTGACAGTAAACATCCGAATTAATCGTTTGGTTCCTTGGAAGCAGCTCAAAATATACCACACCCTTCCAATCCCACCAAACAGACAGCATAATCTTCTTTTGGTGGATATCAGCCTTTGAAGTGGTTTGAGCTGGTTCACCATGCTTGGACCATGATCGTTTTCGACTAACGTTGTTGTAAACAATCCATTTTTCATCTCCAGTTATGATTCGTTTTAAAAACGGATCGAATTCATTGCGTTTAAGGTGCATATCACAAGCGTTGATTCGGTTTGTTAAATGAGTTTCTTTCAATACATGTGGTACCCATATTAAAATTGACGCCAAACAAACAAATGTAAACAAAATTTCTCGCACTTTTTTTCTAAAGCAAGCTAAAAGTAACAGCTGATAACTGACAGAAGAGAGAATGCAATTACAGAGTCACAAGCCGTTGAAAAAATTTGTCAACACCGACTATATTACTACTATATTACCGACAATTACTTTTTGGGCAACCCAATACTTTCATGAATAATTGACGTTTAAGACAAGCACATAAAACAGAGAAAAAATAAAAATTATTCACTTTAATAAAATTTAGTTTTATTAAACAATGAAAAACGCTACAATCTTAATAGACAACTAACCCCTGAGCAATTTGTCTATCTTAATAGACAACTTACCCCTGAGCAGCAATTTTTTGCACAAACAGCAAGCATAACCTGCTGTTTTCGATGGTAAAAGAGTGACCGTAGTCTAAAGAAGCCACAATTTTTTTAAAAATTCGAATGTTACATTTTAATTTTTAATTTGAAGCATACATTTTTATTACCGACAAAAATAAAACGTAAAAAATAAAACATTAATACAAAATGCAAAATGATTAAAAATGTTTGCTGTAACGGCAAAAGGTCTGCTGAAAATGGGACAGCAGTAATTTGTTGCCAAAACAGCAAACATCTTTTGGAACTTGTACTGATGTCTTCGAACTCTAGATAACGAAAACGGCTCTAGCTGGTGCTCCTTGTGACCAGATTTGAATCCCGACACGGCTCTGTCGGATTTTTATTTTCAAGTTTTTTTGCCTGTTAGGGCGAAGATGATTTCATTCATAATTGTAGTTTATTTCTCTTTTGGGACGAGCTTAAATTACCAATGGCTATCACGTTCTTGTGGCGATGGGTCTTTTTGGCGAGGATCACCACCTCCACATGCAAATGTGGCTACAACAACAACAATTTGGCGAAGTAGTTCGTCAAGGTGAGACAAACTATCTCTTCAAGTGGCATACGACTTGAAAGTGCAAACATCTTTTTCATTTGTTTACATAAATTTAATTGGGATGTTCAATCATCGTACAATTATGTTTCAATTATCCATTAATACTTATCTTATTTTATGCAGATAGCATTGGTTTCCTTCTTTTTCAGCTAATAGGATTCATTACGGTATACATTCATGCATGGGACTTTTTTTATCCAAAAGGATTCCCTTCTACCCATACCACGTCTTTCTTCTTGCTGGTCTTTGAAATAGGTCTAGGTATGAAGATATAAGCAGAGTAATATATTCAGCTTTCGGAATTCTTGCGAAAACCTTAACAAAATATCACAATTTTGTTAACATAATTACGTGACATTTTTTGTACAAACTCAAACTTACATTCATATTACACCCGGATTAATTGTTTTTAAGTGTTCCGTTTAAGCCATTAGCATAAAAAATGCATTTCGCGTGTTTTTAGCTTGTACGTTTTTATACCCTCCACCAGAGGACACCATGATATATGCGTCTAAGACCCCATAAAGTATATATATATTCCTGATCGCCATGACATTTTAATTCGATCTAGCCATGCCCGTCCGTCTGTCCGTTCGTCTGTCGAAAGCACGCTAACTTTCGAAGGAGTAAAGCTAGGCCCTTGAAATTTTGCACAAATACTTCTTATGAGTGTAGGTCAGTTGGGATTGTAAATGGGCCAAATCGGTCCATGTTTTGATATAGCTGCCATATAAACCAATGTTGAGTCTTGACTTCTTGAGCTTCTAGAAGGCGCAATTCTTATCCGATTTGGCTGAAATTTTGCACGTGGTGTTTTGGCATCACTTCCAATAACTGTGCCAGATATGGTCTAGATCGGTTGATAATGCTTCCAGAGGGCGCAATTCTTTGCATTAAGTGTAAGTGACTCCCAACAACTGCGCCGAGTATAGTCTTAATCAGTCCATAAAATGATATAGCCGCCGTATAAACCGATCTCCCGATTAGACTTCTTGAGTCTCTAGAGGGCGCAATTCCTATTCGATTTGGCGCAATTTTTACTCGATTTGCCTGAAATTTTGGAGGTGGTGTTTTTCTGTGACTGGTGTTTTTTCTATTTGAAAATGTCATTCAAAGAACTGGACAAATACGATCCATGGTGGAGGGCCGGCCGAACTTAGCGCGCTTTTACTTGTTTTTATATGGAGTTTGACAGTTGTTCACGTGAAAAGCCGAATAGAGTACCCACCCATATTTGTTAAAAAGTGTGCAAATTTAGAGCAGGCTTGTTCAGTCGTTAGCAACACGTTTCGATTTTATTCAACAGGCTTTTGATAATTCATTTCGCTCAGAATTGTTTTATTGAATTATTTTAAAAAAAAATAATAGGAATATCGTGGAATTACGTTTAATCGATTAGAAGTGAAGCTCTTAAAATGTCTCCAAAAATTTTATTGTTGTGTTGTTGCACTTGAAGCGAAGTTCTAAAAATGTGGATCAGTTAAAATTTTATAAAGCTTGATTTTTTAGTCCTTATCTTTTTGGCAACACTGGTTTAAACAGCTCACGCACGTTTCGTGTTTTGTTTCACTCCAAGAATGCGGCTTACAGAGCAACCCTGCAATCAGTAGCAACCCGCCAGATAAAGGAGAGGTATCGGGAGAAAAGGAGAAACGTCTATTCCGCAGAAAGAACAAGTAAAAGCGTGCAAAGTTCGACCGGGCCGAATCTTATATACCCTCCACCATGGATCGCATTTGTCAAGTTCTTTTCCCGGCATCTCTTCTTAGGCAAAAAAGGATATAAGAAAAGATTTGCTCTGCTATTAGAACGATGTGAAGATATGGTCCGGTTTGGACCACAATTAAATTATATGTTGGAGACCTTTGTAAAATGTCAGCCAATTCGAATAAGAATTGCGCCCTTTGGGGGCTCAAAAAGTAAAATAGAGAGATCGATTTATATGGGAGCTGTATCGGGCTATAGACCGATTTAGACCATAATAAACACGTATGTTGATGAGACGATCCGTCGTACAAAATTTCAGGCAAATCGGATAACAATTGCGACCTCTAGAGGCTCAAGAAGTCAAGATCCAAGATCGGTTTGTATGGCAGCTATATCAGGTTATGAATCGATTTGAACCATACTTAGCACACCTGCAGAGACAAAGAAGGAAATCTGTTAACTGACACAGATAGCATGCTGAGGATTTTGAAAGAAATTTTACCCAACTGCTAGTGTGCGACGTTGGCGGCAAAGAGGATACCGCAAAACCAATCCCTGATGATGGTATAGAATGTTTACCTCCTAGTCAGAATGAGGTACAAGTAGCAGTGACTGAAGAACTACATGGCAGCAAGAGCCGACGGGTTACTCGCTGAAATATTTAAGGCCGGAGGCTGATAAGGCGTATGCATCAGCTTATCTGCGCAATCTGGTTAGAAGAACGCATATTCGATGATTGGAACCTCAGCATTCTATGTCCCGTACACAAAATAGACAAGATGGAATGTGCCAACTACAGAGGTATAAGTCTCTTGCCCATAGAACAAAATATACTCTCGAGCGTACTGTGTGCAAGATTAAAACCTAAAGTCAATGAGATAAATGGGCCCTATCAATGCGGCCTTAGACCTGGTAAATCCACCCTAGATCAGATATTCGCACTGCGCTAAATCCTGAAAAAAAATTAGAGAACGACAGGTCAGCTCTTACCATCTCTTTGTTGACTACAAAGCCGATTCGATACCCCTATATGTTTAAAGGCATTTCAAGCCATGTCTGAGTTTGGTATCCCTGCAAAATAATAAGACTCTGCAGGATGACACTTGCTGATACGCGTTCCTCAGTAAGAATTGGAAAGAATTTCTCCGAACCATTTAATACCAAACGAGGTTTCAGACTAGGAGACAGCCTATCGTATGATTTCTTTAATATCCTGCTGGAGAAGATTATACGAGATGCAGATGTGAATAGATATGGTACACTAATTACAAGAGAACACATGCTACTCGCCTATGCCGACAACGTCGACATCATAGGTCGGTCGCTGGAAGTAGTAACTGCAGCCTTTGAAAGAATCGAAAGAGAGTCAGTGAAAATGGGTCTGGCAGTAAATGGAGATAAGACGAAATGGATGGTTTCAACTCCCAAAACACTTTGTACAACCGATCAGATAAAGAAAATGGAGAATGTTAGGAGCCACAAGTTTGAGATAGTCAGCAACTTTATCTAGCTCGACACCGCCGTAACCGAAACGAATGACACCAGTTTTGAGATTAAGCGAAGAATAATACTGGCAAACAAATGCTACTTTAGACTAAGTAAGCAGTTTAGAAACAAGGCCACCTTTCGACAGACGAAGATTACACTATACAAGACACTGATACTACCCGTGTTGTTATATGGTTCTGAGGCATGGGTACTTGTGAAAGCAGGTGAGACAGTGCTCGTAAAATATATGGACCAGTTTGCGTTAATGGAGAACATAGGCGTCGTATGAACCACGAGCTGTAAAGCTGTATGACGACGATAGCATAGTTACACGTATCAAAATACAACGGCTGCGTTGGCTAGGTCATGTTGTCAGAATGGATGAAGAAGGTCCAGCAAAGAAGTCTTTTGAAGACAAACACGGTGGTACACGTAAACCGGGACGACCAAAAGCCCGATGGAATGATAAAGTGGTGGGAGACACCTCGAAACTTGGCGTCAGAGATTGTATAACGAGCGCAGAAGATCGTGGCGCTTGGAATGCTATTCTACGTTCGGCTAGTGGAACAAATGTTCTGTTATAGCCAATTTTAAGTAATGTAATGTCGACAGCCCTAAGTGTTGTGTGTCCAACCCCAACCCCAAACTCCAATTCTCAGTATTGCTTTTGAACAATAAGAGGATTTATTATACCCTCCACCATAGGATGGGGGGTTTACTAATTTCGTCATTCTGTTTGTAACTACTCGAAATATTTGTCTGAGATTCCATAAAGTATATATATTCTTGATCGTCGTGACATTTTATGTCGATCTAGCCATGTCCGTCCGTCTGTCTGTCGACGGCACGCTAACTTCCGAAGGAGTAAAGCTAGCTGCTTGAAATTTTGCACAAATGCTTCTTATTAGTGTAGGTCGGTTGGTATTGTAAATGGGCCATATCGGTCCATGTTTTGATATAGCTGCCATATAAACCGATCTTGGGTCTTGACTTCTTGAGCCTCTAGAGTGCGCAATTCTTATCCGATTGGAATGAAATTTTGCACGACGTGTTTTGTTATGAAATCCAACAACTGTGCCAAGTATGGTTTTAATCGGTCTATAACCTGATATAGCTGCCATATAAACCGATCTTGGGTCTTGACTTCTTGAGCCTCTAGAGGGCGCAATTCTTATCCGATTTAAATGAATTTTGGCACGACGTGTTTTGTTATGATATCCAACAACTGTGCCAAGTATGGTTCAAATCGGTTCATAACCTGATATAGCTGTCATATAAACCGATCTGGGTTCTTGACTTCATGAGCCTATAGAGGTCGCAATTATTATCCGATTTGCCTGAAATTTTGTACGACGGATTCTCTCATGATCATCAACAAACGTGTTTATTCTGGTCTGAATCGGTCTATAGCCCGATACAGCTCCCATATAAATCGATCTCTCTATTTTACTTCTTGAGCCCCCAAAGGGCGCAATTCTTATTCGAATTGGCTGACATTTTACAAAGGTCTCCAACATATAATTTAATTGTGGTCCAAACCGGACCATATCTTGATATCGCTCTAATAGCAGAGCAAATCTTTTTTTATACCCTGTTTTGCCTAAGAAGATATGCCATGCCATACCCCTCCATGGTGGAGGGTATATAAGATTCGGCCCGGCCGAACTTAGCACGCTTTTACTTGTTTTTTTATTACTACATTCGTACACATATAGTGTCAACTTAACTCCCGAAATTTGTGCATTTTGGGACAAAATGGAGCATCTTTCTCTGAACGATAACATATGAGGTCTTCCTGGTCTCGACTTTACGACAAAAGTGTTACTGTTTATATAATTATTTATGACTCTCTGTACGCATGGATGTGGTTTTTTGATTTTTTTTTTCAATTAATCACTTAAGGATATATTTTATAAATATAGAATATTATTATTAATTTCCTCATTTACAAAGAAATTTCTTTTGAGCTAAATCTCGGTACTATAAATCGAATTTGAGGAACAAAGTTTGGAATGGTCCTAACATCTACTATAATATATACGGCCAATGTCGAGTGTTATATAATTCCTGAAAAGTCCCGCAAAATAGCAAAAACGTATAGAGATGAGGGTTGTGTACGTAAACTATTTTCATTTATTGTTCTGGCTTTTTCTTTTCCATAGATATGAGGGCTCAAATAAAAGTGATATTTGAACTTAAGCTATATTTTTTTGCTAGAGAAATATGTGATTCGGTAAAGTAGAAAGAGTCATATTAAGAAATTCCACACCATGAGCATTTTTAGCTGGTTTTTTTTGTTGAATAAACGATGTGTATGTAAAATTATTTGTTTGACTGTATGTACATGCATATGAGTGTGTGTACAAATGTCTACAGACACTAATGCAAGTGTTTACATGTCGTCTTGTTCGTTTCAGTGTTTATTTTCAAAACAGCACCTAAGCAACGGGTATTCAGAAGTAAAACTGGAACTCTCTCGGTGCAAATGTGCTGCGTGCGCGTCACTCTTTGCCAATGGCTTTGGTAATTTGTACGGATTCTAGTCGACACTGGCATCAAAACTAAAGTCTTTTGTTTTCTTAACTTAATACTCGAACTGAAATTTAAATAAAAAAGAAAAATGCAGCAAACTAAAAAGAGCCAACAGTTGTGGGGGAAGTAGTGGCGTATGATTGTTCTTGACATGCACAGGCGGAGGGTACGTATACGCAACAAGTTGCTGCCGAGATTGGGTGAGAACAATGCCAACTGATTTTTCCAGAAATGTGTGTGTGTGTGTGTGTGAGCGTGTGTACAGATATTATATAGGATAATTGAATGCAAATTCAAGAGAAATATGTACGAATATGCCGGGTTATATCATCTTAATTTCTCGTGGTTTTCCTGCATTAAGTTGTATCAATTTGTATCTGGTACTACTTAGATCGCATTGCAGTTATAGCAATCACAAAAAGTGAAATATTTTAAAGTGTTCAAGATATTAGCCTCAATTATATATGGTGGATGACATTTGGAGACTTGTGAAATTTAAAATATTGGGTTGCCCAAAAAGTAATTGCGGATTTTTTAAAAGAAAGTAAATGCATTTTTAATACAACTTAGAATGAACTTTAATCAAATCTACTTTTCTACACTTTTTTTCTAAAGCAAGCTAAAAGTAACAGCTGATAACTGACAGAAGAAAAAATGCAATTGTGAAAAAAATTGTCAACGCCGACTATATGAAAAATCCGCAATTACTTTTTGGGCAACCCAATACAATCAACTATTTTTTTACCCGGATTTGAAGTTACGCGATTGAGCACAAAAAACTTGCAATATTGCTGAAATGAACATACATAGTAATAACTGGGAAATCCCCTTATTCGATAACTTATGTATGCCTACACATTTTGTTCGCATTATATTTACATAAAATTTTGCATACTTCAGGCGTTTTAAGTTTATTAGCCCGCTGTATTTTATCAATTATTCGTGTTAACAATTAAATTTGAACATTTTTATTTTATCTATGACATTTTAGTTAACAAAATGTCTAAAATTTCAAAGATTCGTTAAAGGCAAGCCGTTTACTGGGAAGTAAAATTAAAAATTTTGGACTCTCTGACAAGAGGTGAAGGTTCAATTTCTGTGGGCAAGGATTTTGGCGTAAACGAAGCTTCTATCAGGACCATTAAAAAAATGACAATAAAATATGAAAATCTGTCATCAGTTCATCAAAACATAGTTCCAACACATCGTCATATATTAGAGATGAAGTGTTAGTAAAAATTGAAAAAAATGTTTAGAGTTTTGGATTGAGGATTTATGGCAAAAGAGAATACCTGAAGATGGAAATATTATAAAGCAAAAGTCATTACGAATTTATAAGAAACTGCAGATATGGTAGCCATCAACAAGTCATCAAGATAAGAGAAAGGAATAGTGAAGGCTAGTGAAGGATGGCTTACAGGGTTTCTTAAAAGAAACGCATTTCATAATTTATAAATTAAAGGATAAATCGCATCTGCACATGAAAAAGCAGCCGAAACCCTTTCAGCAGTACCATGCAAAAATAATTGAAGATGGGGCTTATGTCCCCGATCAAATCTTCAGTGCCGATGAAACGGGTTCTGGAAAAAAATGCCTTCCAGAACTTTTATAGCAAAATTCGAAAAAAAATGATAGTGTTTTTAAAGCTGCAAAAGATCGTGTAACATTTTTATTATTGGTGACTATTCTATTCTATTTTGGATTGCATTACATATGCTTCAATGGCCAAAGAAAAGTTATGGGTATCAGCATTAAATTGCTGCTGGAAAGTACTTTGGCCAGAATGGGTCAAGTGTGGTACCGCAGTGCCCCAAGCATCTATGGAGACTTCTGAAATTATAGCCTTGGCGCACGAAATCGGAGGAGACGGATTTGACGACCTACAAATTTAAGATGTCGACGAATTAATGATAGATAAACCTCTAGATGATGATTGTCTGATCGAATTTATAACAGATGACGACAAAACTGAGGACCATAATAGCGATAACGACGGGGAGACCGAAATATGTCAACTAACTGCTAGTTTAATTGATGACTGTCTAACATTTGGTAAAAGTATGGTGAATCGTTTCTTAAAAAATGATTCTAATATGGAACGTGCCCAGAAATTCGAACGAGATATTAATAAATGTATTGCTGGGTTAAAAAGAGGTGTATAAAGAACTTAAAAGGACGAAAGTTCAACTTTCTATAAAAGATTTCTTAACAAAAATATCGACAGCGCAAGACCTTTCCGAAAGTAGTCCGACAGTTCAAAACTTTATTACCATCATTGGATAATTAAATGGATATCTCCAGTGATGATACTGACTTTAGTCCAGTTCGTCGCAAACAATTGAGCTCATTATCAAGTAGTGACTAATAATAATGTAGCTGTGTAAATATTTTTTCTTTATTTCTATTCCAATTTTTTTCTTCTTAATTCGGGATTAACTTATTTTTTTTTTTTGCTTGCACTACCATTTTTCCACCTGCATGAATTATATATTTTAAGTTTTAATTCTCCATCAAATGCCTAATGGCCATACAATACGTATCCATATCTGAAATTTTATATTGTTCTACATTTTTTACACGGTTTTTAGAGGTAAATATATTGTAGTTCTTTGTTTCATCTTACACGATTGTCAGAAAACATGAAACGTATCCACCATTTTACTATAGGAAACGCCTCTTCTTTCCCACGGGTTTTTTTTACACGGATTTCTGAGGAACGTATCTACCGCGTAAAAAAAGAAATGAGTGTAGTTGGATTTTTCATATTATCCGGCTTTTTTGTCGTTGCATATTCAGTGGAGCAACCCAACATGCTGGTTAGGCTTAATTAGAATAGGTATAATGGCCTTTAAATAAAGTTCAGTTCAGTTATTCTTTCCACACTCCGTTTAAAGACGGAGGCTTATTTGTAGCAATATACGTAAAATTTTTACTAGACCCAGGCCACAGCTGTGACAAAACTTATTTGAAATGTACCTACTTTCAAAGACAAATTTTGTGATTCGGATAAAATTCTATTAAAAAAAAACAAAAAATAAAGAAACCCCCATTGCACACACATTGCATCCAACAATTTATGCTTGTTTTCTTTTTTTTTCTTTTTTTTTTAATTTATATCATTATTAAAATAAGTAGTATTTTTTTTTGATGAAACCAGCTGTTGTTTTGAAGCTAGTAACCAAATATTGTATTGTAATGAATCCACAAATTTATAAAACATATTGAAATGAATGTTGCACTAAACCGTATATAAACAGTTCGTGTTATCGTGCAAAATTGTACTGGATATCGAGATAATTTTCTCGACTCCGGACAAAGTAATAAAAAATTGTTTCGAATAAAAAATAAAATATTGTTATTTCTATAGTAGACAGTTGTATTGCATTTTGTTGTCTTTATTTTCAAGCTCGAGGTCTTTTTGTTTTTTATTTAAATTATTTATCGATGTTCGTGTTTTGTTCCATTCCATTGAAATATTTCTAAATACAGTAAATAAAACCAGCAAGGAAAGGCAAAAGTCGAGCGGTGCCGACTTTATAATACCCTACACCTACCCTATAAGTACAAAAGGGGGGCTATATCTAATACTGAACCAATTTTGATGGACCTCGGCGGATGTTTTCAAATGGGTTATGAACATTCCTGTATCAAATTTCGAGCAAAGCAAATATGTTCCAAATGTAATAACTACGGTTGACAAATGGCAACAAATTATCCAAAATCTGACGAACATATATATGGGAGCTACATCAAAATCTAAATCGATTTTGACCAAACTTCTTAGATATTGTGGTAGTCATTGAGGAAAGCGTTGTGCACAATTTCGGTAAGATTGCTCATATACAAATATTGGCGATATAAATACATATATGACAGCTAATATATCTAAAGCTGATACAATTTCTATGAAATTCACCAGTAATATTAAGAGCCATAAGAAAATCCTTCGTGCGGAATTTCGAGAGAATCGGTCAACAAATTAGCACTTTATTGCAATATTTCTCAAAATCGGACATATACATGGGAGCTATATCTAAATCTGAAACGATGTCGACCAAACATTATGGATATTGTGGAAGTCGTCGAGGAAAGCGTTGTACAAAATTTTGGGAAGATTGGTAAATAAATGCGCTTGCAGTGGGTCTGAGAGTGAAAATCGGGCGATATATATGAGAGCTATATCTAAATCTGGACCGATTTCTATGAAATTCACCAGTAATGTCGAGAGTCACGAGAAAATCTTTCGTGCCAAATTTCGAGAGAATCAGATAACAATGACCATTTTATTGCAGTATTACTGCAAATCGGACAAACATATATATGGGAGCTATATCCAAATCTGAAACGATTTTTTCCAATTTCAATAGGCTTTGTATCAAGGCCGAAAAACATTCCCATACCAAATTTTAAGACGATCGGATGAAAATCGCGACCTGTAGTTTGTACACAAATTAACATGGACAGACGAACAGACAGACGAACAGGCAAACGGACATACAGACAGACGGGCGGCTAAATCGAATCAGAAAGTGATTCTGAGTCGATCGGTATACTTATCAATGGGTCTATCTTTCTTCCTTTTGGGCGTAACAAACAAATGCACTAAGTTATTATACCCTGTACTACAGTAGTATTGTAGGTTATAAAAACACCAAACCCCGAACTTGAATTGAAAAACCGCAAAATAAAATCGCAAGGAAATTTTTCTTAGAGAAACTTTTATCGAAATATTGTTTTTAGAGAAAATGTTTTTGATGTGTGATGTGTCTTCAAAGAAACTTTCAATAATTTTTTCACACTTATGTCATTGAAATTAAAAAAAAAAATAAAAAATTTAATTAAAATTTTGTCTTAAGAAAAAATTTCATTAATATTTTGTCTTAAGGATTTTTATACCCTCCACCATAAGATGGGGGGTATACTAATTTCGTCATTCTGTTTGTAACTACTCGAAATATTCGTCTGAGACCCCATAAAGTGTATATATTCTTGATCGTCGCGACATTTTATATCGATCTAGCCATGTCCGTCCGTCCGTCTGTCGGTCGAAAGCACGCTTACTTCCGAAGGAGTAAAGCTAGCCGCTTGAAATTTTGCACAAATACTTCTTATTAGTGTAGGTCGGTTGGTATTGTAAATGGGCCATATCGGTCCATGTTTTGATATAGCTGCCATATAAACCGATCTTGGGTTTTGACTTCTTGAGCCTCTAGAGTGCGCAATTCTTATCCGATTGGAATGAAATTTTGCACGACGTGTTTTGTTATGATATCCAACAGCTTTGCCAAGTATGGTTCAAATCGGTCCATGTTTTGATATAGCTGCCATATAAACCGATCTTGGGTCTTGACTTCTTGAGCCTCTAGAGGTCGCAATTCTTATCCGATTGGAATGAAATTTTGCACGACGTGTTTTGTTATGATATCCAATAAATGTGCCAAGTATGGTTCAAATCGGTTGATAACCTGATATAGCTGACATGTAAACCGATCTGGGATCTTGACTTCTTGAGCCTCTAGAGGTCGCAATTATTATCCGATTTGCTTGAAATTATGTTTCGGTCTATAGCCCGATACAGCTCCCATATAAATCGATCTCTCTATTTTACTTCTTGAGCCCCCAAAGGGCTCAATTCTCATTGGAATTGGCTGACATTTTACACAGGTCTCCAACATGTAATAATATAATAATAGCAGAGCAAATCTTTTCTTATATCCTTTTTTGCCTAAGAAGAGATGCCGGGAGAAGAACTTGGCAAATGCGATCCATGGTAGAGGGTATGTAAGATTCGGCCCGGCCGAACTTAGCACGCTTTTACTTGTTTTTTTTAATTTCTATCGTAAGAAATAATTTCATTAGATTTTATCTTTAACACGCGTCATTAAAACTATCTATTGTCTTTAAAAATTTCTCTGAAATATTATCTTAAAATATGTTCTTGAAATTTTGTGTTTAGAAAATTGTTCATCAAAAATTAGTTTTTAAAAAGGATTTCAATTGAAAAATTCTTTAGAAAACAATTCACAAAAATTTTTTTCACTGCGTTTGAAAAAAAAACTCAAAAAAATTTTATGTTTTAGAAAAAAATATCTTTAAAAAGTTATGCTTTAAAAAATTTCAATGCAATTTTTACAGACAAAATTTCAATGAATGTATGTAGAATTTCCACCAAAATCCATACATATTTTAAAAGTCATAGAGGAAATAGTTGTGCAAAATTTTGAGAAGATCAGTTGATAAATGCGCTTGCAAAAGCTTTGGGAGTGAAAATCGGGCGACACACATACATGGGAGCTATATCGAAATCTGAACCGAATTCTGAAACTCTCAATTGCCAAATGACGATATTATTGCAGTATTAGTCGAAATCGGACGAACGTATACGAGATCTGATCAAAAATAAACGTTATTTTCAAATTTCGTGAGTTACGTATGTTCGATTTTCACATTTGTTTTTCTGTGATGTTTGTATACATGTCTGTTATATATGTTGTTAGTATCAGCCATTTTCTATTGAGATTTTTTTTTTGACGTATAAAAAGGTAAGTCGTGTTTTGGTGTGCTCTTCGATTTTTGACTATTCGAGAAAATGCTTCAGCGAAACTGTAATAAGTTTTGTGTAACCAAAAAGCGCGTATTTGGAAGCTACCGTAGCGCAGAGGTTAGCATGTCCGCCTATGACGCTGAATGCCTGGGTTCGAATCCTGGAGAGACCATCAGAAAAAAAATTTCACCGGCGGTTTTCCTCTCCTAATACTGGCAATATTTGTGAGGTGTTATGCCATGTAAAAACTTCTCTACAAAGAGGTGTGGCATTGTGGCACGCTATTCGGACTCGGCTATAAAAAGGAGCCCCCTTATTATTGAGCTTAAACTTGAATAGGACTGCACTCATTGATGTGTGAGAAGTTTGCCCCTGTTCCTTAGTGCATGGGAAAAATTTGCAAAAACGCGTTTCAAAAGTGTTTCAAGGATTGGAAAAAAGTAAAAAATTGGAAAAATATCTAAGGGAATTACTTTGAAGGAGACAAGATAGTTATAGGTGAATAAATAAATACTTTTTGTAAAAAAAGTTTATATAACGATTATATTTTGGTCAGACTACGTATATGGGAGCTACGTTTATTCAAACCCGAATCGATTTCTTCTAATTTCAATATGCTTCGTCTCTAGGCCAAAAATGATGCCAGTAATAAATTTGTACACAAATTAAAATGGACAGAAAGACAGACAGACGGACATAGCTAAATCGAATCTGAAAGAAATTCTGAGCCGATCGGTATGATTGTTAAGAGGTGTTTATCTCTTCCTTGTACCACAGTAGTGGTGTAGGGTATAAAAATACTAAAAACTTGCACCCGATTTTCAAACAAGCTCAGTTTTCGAACAGTTTGAAAGTCCATACTCAGTAACGTAGTACGAAACAATTTTTAAGTGTTTAGTAGTATAAACTAAAATCAATCTGGACCCAATGACCCATTTGCAATGGCCAACGACCCACATCAATAAGAAGTAGCTATGAAATTTTTCATGCGGCTGGCCTCATTCATTCGAACGCTATCGTGATTTCGGCTATCTGTTGAACGGATGCACGAATGTGGCTATTCTGATTTAACATATTAACGATGAATGGGTAGAAAATACCCAAGAAGAGAACTGTCTTAGAAATTCTAGTTCGAGTTATTAAAGAGGTAATCTAATGAAATTTGAATATGTGTAGGCGAATGAAAAATAAAATTCTCGTCATGTTAGGTCATGTTTTGTTGGAATCTAGTCATTCCGTTTGTAACACCTCGAAATATTCGTCTAAGACCCCATAAAGTATATATATTCTTGATCGTCTCGACGTTCTGAATCGATCTAGTTATGTCCGTCCGTCTGTCGAAATCACGATAGATGTCGAACGCGTAGAGCTAGCTGCTTGAAATTTTTCACATATATTTAATTTTGATGTAGGTGGTGTAAATAGGCCAAATCGGTTCAGATTTAGAAACCGATCTCATGTATGTAGTGTTCTGTTCTGACTTCAAACAAATGTGCTAAGTACGGTCCAACTCGGTCTATAACCTAATATAGCTCCCATATAAACCGATATCCCGATTTGACTTCTTGAGCCACTGGGAGTCGCAATTTTCGTCCGATTTGGCTGAAAGTTTGCACGTAATGTTCTGTTGTGACTTCCAACAACTGTGACAAGTACGGTTTGAACCGGTCTATAACCTGATATAGCTCCTATATCAACGTATCTCACGATTTGACTTCTTGAGCCTTTACAAGCCGCAACTTTTGTCCGATTTGGCTGAAATGTTGCATATAGTGTTCTGTTGTGACTTCCAACAACTATGCCAAGTACGGTTCAAATCGGTCTAAAACCTGATATAGCCCCCATGTAAACCGGTCTCTCAAATGTTTTCTTCTTTGACAGAAGTTTGGTATGTAGAATAAAATTATGCCCTTCATCTAAATTTGTTTCGTATAAATTTTTAGCAGATTCGGTCCGGACGAACTTAGACAAAAAATTTTCTCTAAATTTTAAGCAGTGAGATTTTTGTAAATCATTTTAGAGCCTTGTTGTATTTGATGGTTTCTATATATTAAACAAATAAATAAAGGACGTTAAGCTTACTACTTTAGAAAGCAGGTGCGGTTTTATGTCAATGTAATGGCCATAAAATATTAAGCAAACTATTTTCTTTGTAATAAAAGCTTATTGGCTTAGCAAATAAAAAGGTTTCTTTTTTTAATTTTAAAAATTTAAAAAAAAATTTTTAAAAAAATTTTAAAAATTTAAGTGATGGATTCGTCTCCGAAGTCAAAGACTAGCAATCTTCCCGGAGTCGAGTCGAGCAATTTTTACTCGACTCCGCAAACGCGAATTAAATCTGGAAAAAATTGATTTATATTTGGATGTAGCTCCCATATACACGTTCGTTCGATTTGGTCTAATAATGCAACTATGTGGTCATTTGTTAGCAATCGCTTCAGATTTAGGTACAGCTTCCATATATATTTATCGGCCGATTTTCGCTTTTAGGGTCTCTGCAAGCACATTTATCCAACGATCTTCTCAAAATTTTGCACGACGCTTTCTCCTACTACTACCGCAATATGTATGGATTTACATCGGAATCGGTTCTGTTTTAGATATAGCTTCCATATATGTCTTTGTCCGATTTTGGCTAATACTGTTATAATATGGTGATTTGCTAATCGACCATCTAATAGTTTCTTTATTATTATTTAAGAAATCTTTTCAATTAAAAATATTTTTTTGTAGTTTCAACAATCAGTTCTGAAAGGATTTGCATGCCATTGCCTTTCATATACACCGAAAGACTGGCAGGAGTCAAGGGTGGTCGGTTGAGACTGCCCTGCACAAGGTTGTGCATAAAATAAAAGAAACTTAATGCCAAGAAGTACAAATTGGCGGTATGTATTGACATCGAGGGGACTTTTAACAATGTGAGGACCCACACTGGTCGAATCTTTATAGCAGTACCGGGTGGACCGGTTCTTTAGAGACTGGATAAATCATATGCTAGGGAAGAGGCCGTTACGTTTTGAGTCGCATGACATCAAAATAAAGAAGAAAGTGACATAGGGTACGCCACAGGGGGACATTTGATAGCAACTCATATGGTTGATAGCTACTCCTATACGGATCCTGACAGAGGAGGGATTTGAACTCGTTTGCCACGCAGACGATGTTATAATACTTCTCAGGGGTAGGGATTCGAATCAGCTTCGTAGGAAGGACGAAAGTATATTGGAGATGGCATACGACCTGACTATTGGATATGGCATACGACCTACTTGCCTGATTACGAGGAAGGTGGTACCAATTTGACGCTCCACGTGTCATCAACATAACGATTTCGATATCTAACAAGGTCAAATTCTCTAGGAAGTAACGTAACTGGAAGTTACACATTTGTGAGCGTACCAGATGTTGGGCGCCATGTAAATGGGCCGTAAGCTCGAAAATGGTCTGCCTTTACAGGAGCGTAATAAGTCCAATACTTACTCTCAGTACAGGGGAGAGCTGGAAAACTATCGACATTCGATATTTTTGATATTTCTAATAATAAATATTTATACTACCGTTCATTTTCCATCACCTATTTTTCAAACGAAAATGAGAAGTAACAAGTAAAAAGATGTTAAGTTCGGTCGGAATTCATACCTTATGCCGTATAGGAGCTATATCGAAATATGTTCCGATTCGGACCAAATACTAATAAGTAGAAGTCATTGTTCAATTGTGTGTAACAAAATATTGACCTTTTTAGTTGCTATATCTAAAAATAAATTGATCTGAACCATATACGACACGGATGTCGAAAAGCCTAACATAAGTCACTGTGTCAAATTTCAGTGAAATCGGATTATAAATGCGCCTTTTATGGGGCCAAGACAAATTTCAGAAAAATGTCGAAGAGACTAGCACAATTCACTGCCCCAAATCTTAATCGAGAGATCGGTCTATATGACAACTATATCCAAATCTGGACCGATCTGGGCCATATTCCAGGAAGATATCGAGGGGCCTAACATAACTCACTGTCACAAATTTCGGTCACATCGGACAATAAATGCGCCTTTTATGGGCTCAAAACCTTAAATCGATAAATCGGTCTATTTGGCGGCTATATCCAAATCTCAACCGATCTGTGCCATATTGCAGAAGTATATCGAGGGGCTTAATTAAACTGACTGTCCCAAATTTCGGCGACATCGTACAATAAATGGGCCTTTTATGTGCCCAAAGCCTTTAATCTAGAGATCGGTCCATATAGCAGCTATATCCAAATCTGAACCGATCTGGGCCAAATTTAAGAAGGATGTCGAAGGACCTTACACAACTCACTGTCCCAAATTTCGGCGACATCCGACAATAAATGGGCCTTTTATGTGCCCAAAGCCTTTAATCGAGAGATCGGTCTATATGACAGCTATATCCAAATCTAGACCGATCGGGGCCAAATTGAAGAAAGGTGATAAAGGGCCTAACACAACCCACTGCCCCAAATTTCGGCAAAATCGGATAACAAATGTGGCTTTTATGGGCCTAAGACCCTAAATCGGCGGATCGGTCTATATGGGGGCTATATCAAGATATAGTCCGAGATAGGCAATCTTCGAACTTAACCCGCTTATAGACAAAAAAGAATCTGTGCAAAGTTTCAGCTCAATATCTCTATTTTTAAAGACTGAAGCAACAGACAAGCGGACTGACATGGCTAGATCGTCTTGGATTTGTAAGCTGATCAAGAATATATATACTTAATAGGGTCGGAAATGGATATTTTGGATGTGTTGCAAACGGAATGACAAAATGAATGTACCCTCATTCTTCGGGGGTGGGTATAAAAAAATGCACAGACCGAATTAAACCAAATTTAATAAAGTCAGTTGGAAGTCATGAGAGAAATCATTGTATATAACTTAAGCCCAATCGGATGAAAATTGCGTCCTCTATAGACGCAATGTATCTTATGTATCTCTTCACAAACGAAAAAGAAAAAATGAAGGTATTTAAGCAAGTTTTTTCAATAATGACTAATTAATGAAAATACTTTGTTCGGCAAAATAATGTAAAAAATACACTTTTTCACATTTTTTGACTTCCAAACTGTATAACATTAACTGAATAATCATATGTGGACACTTATCGGGGCAAAATCATTGTAAATTTTGTCACGAATTCAAATCATGCTTAAAAATCGAACCACAATTCTTCGGAAATTGCAAAATACAAAGCAGATCTCGGTCAAAATTGCACAAAAAAATTAAAGTCGAATATCTCCGAAACCAGTGGCGATATTGTAGACCTCAAGCGGACTTTTTGTAGGAATTTTCGAGCACTATCCAGAAAACACCGTTCTCACGCAGCGTATTTTTTACTAGTTTTTTTTTTCAATTTTCTCCCGCTTTGCGTTGTTGTATGCCTGCAAAATATTTTCTAGTTGCAGACAGATTATAACGACAAATTGATGGTGGCTTTTAATAATGTGGTCAGATATGTTTATGGTCTGCAAAGACGAAAACATATTACACCATATACAAAACTTTTATATGGTGTGGCACAAACATTTACTTATGAATGGTTATTGTACAATAAACCCACTTTAACATTTCATATTCAAAAATCTCAGTTGCAGCCCAATAACTAAAGTTCGATTATTTATTTAACTTTGGCAACCCTATGCCAATTAGGTGATAGTGCAGAAGAAAATTGTTATTGCTTCGGTTTTGTGACAATCGGTTCCAGAAATTATCATACTTATTTGTCTAACAATAATTAAAAAAAAAGCTGCAGTTCACTAAGAACATATGCAGTTTTTCTTATCACAAGCAAGTGGGATATAAAAGCATCCAGTTTAAAACACTTAAAAAAAAATTTTTTTTTACCGGTGCAGCGTCGGGTGTTGAGTTTATTTTTTTTAGTTTGCATCACTGAGCAAAATCACAAAATTTGCACAAATAGCCATCGGAACATCTCAAATTGCAATGAATTATAGCCAGCGTAACTTTAGAACAACGCCTTTATCTCGTTTAATGCTTTTTTAATGAATTCAATGTGTTCCAATAGATTTGCAATCAGCTGATTCACACCGAACAACCAATTACAAAATGTTTATTTTTGCTTTTGTTTATTTGGGACTTTCATGGACATGTTTCAAAACATGTATACGCGTCCGTTTCAAATTCTTTCGATTATCTGCAGTAGACGTTTTTGCAAAATTTTGTAAAATTTTTATTAAAATTTGTGTTAATTAATAAAGTAGTAGAAAATATTTTGAACCCTTAAGTGGAGTGGACGTATTATTATTTCACTCCGCAAGAATTTTCCTGTAAATCGTAATAGGTCACTATTTTTGAAAGAAAAATTTAAGTCACTCAAGGATAGCTGCGATAGAGGTATCCATTAGGCGGTTGATGATCTGCGTCTGTTTCCAGTGGAGCGGCAGATCTAGGGCCTGGGAGTAGGCTTAGAATGGACTCCAAAGACCCAACAGCTGCGGTGGTGGTATCAGGCCGCAGCATGTTGTCTGCTCCCGGCTCCACTAGCCGACAGACGACTGGTCAGCAGGGGCTTTTGACGAAGACACCTGGTTCGAGACTTAGGAACAAGGCCGAAGCTATTCTTTCTTCGCATGCCTATAATTTTCCTAGGCCATTGGCCTTCCCCGGCAAACCAATACGCTCTTTGAGAGGTTGTCATAATAGAAGACGCATCGCTCTCAGGTTTATTGAGAGGCTTGGTGCGAATGATCCTAATACTCTCACAATTGGGCTCGGGAATTCGCTGCAAATGCTACCCCAAAGACTACATGTCTAGATTCGGAAACTGCACCTGGAGGGCATCCCATGCCTAAAACAGTCAGGGCGAACAACAGTAAAATGGGTCCAAGAACCTTTGCTAATGTCCCTAGGGACAGTTTAGTGATGGCAGCTGTCGACAAGGGAGAAGAACAGGGCTGCATACCTAGGAATAATTGGAGTGGGATAGTCCATGGATTGTCATCAGTATACTCCGATGTCCTTGCGGAATTTCCTGGGTCTCCTCCAGTTTGTGACGATGCAGGCTGGTATCGTGTCCCATACATACTAATTGCCTTCGGGGATCAACGCTCAATTGAAATGTATCGTTGTGCGGTAAAAAAGATTGGTGAGATCTGGCCAGGTGCAGCACTAGATTTAGTCAAGAAGGAAGATGTTCCTTCTCGACCAATGGCACATGCTTGGATACCAAGGGTTCCCTCAGATCCTGAATCGATACTTGAAAGACTTAGTAGATTGAACTGGAAGATTTGTAGATTGGATGGAGCTGGTGGTGAACGGAGACACCCCCTCTACTTTGGAATATATCCATTAACAATATATTATTGTCTCTGGAAGAAAAAGGCGTAAAAGTGGTCGCGTATGCTGATGACGTGGCAATTGTGGTTAGGGAAAAGATTCCCAGCACTCTAAGAGATATACTTCAGGAAGCTCTACGCGCAACAGCAAAGTGGGATACCGAAATTGGTCTAGGTATAAATCCGTGCAAGATAGAAGTAGTTCTTTTCAGCAGGAGATACAAGTTGCCTACAGTGGAACCTGTCTGCTTGGGTGGACAAAATGTTCCATTTACAGAAAGTGCAAAATACCTGAATGTTTTGCTGGACAGAAAATTGAACTACAAATCCAACATTTTGGAAAGGGCAATAAAGGCAACTCTTGCCCTATACGTGTCATGCATTGGGTATTTACTGCGCTTGTCAAACCTATAATGCTATATGGTGTTGTGGTCTGGTGGACGGCGCTTCAAAACTACACCTTCTGTTCAATTTTCAGCCGGATCCAAGGGATGGGTTGTTTGTGCATTACAGCAGCATTGAGGACGGCACCATCTGATGCACTGAATTTAATGCTACACCTAATGCCTCCAATGTGGGGAAGATGATGAGACGTTGGAGCATTTCGTATGTCATTGCCCGACTTTTGCGGCTAACAGACACCGATACTTAGGTGGGCATACGATGCCAGATATGAATCAACTTAGGGGATCGGTATGAAAAACAATTAAGGATTTTGTAAGTAGCACAGAATTCCTAACTTGAAATTTTCTTTTTCGAGGTTACTTTAAGTTTTTAGAGCGCGCAACAAGTCGATTACTGGCTTAGGTGTATGTCTATAGTGGCATGGGGCGAATTAATATCTGCACCCTCTTTCCAACCTAATTTAACCCAATGCCTCTCGACATCGTGGCTAGACAAATTGCTGTGACCGCTGCTGTTAGGCTAAGGGAGCTTTCTCTTTAGTCATGCGGTGCCTACGGATACTGTGTTATCCTTGATACAATGCTCGATATCTCAGGCACTTCGCACTATAAATTTGTTTGTTATTTATTTTTTTCTTAATAGTAATACATAAGTCTCCTCGATCAAAAAAAACGTATTACAACAATATATGTATACTCATAAATAAACACTAAAAAGTTAAATACTTCACAGTTACGAAAAGATATAAGATTCTTAGGCTAATTCATTTTAATTGGCTCCTTAGCCATAACAAGATTATGCGACAACTTAAACTGTTGGATTTTTGAACAAGTCCCATGTTAGCAATACAAAAAGATTCAAGCAACAACACTAAGTTTGATCTGTACAATAGAAGTTAATAAGTTTTAAGCGAAAAACATTATTCGAGTGTGAACAGATTCTTAACTCGGCGGGCAATACATTCCAACACCTGGTCACACGATTACAGAATGATCTATCGAAAACAGACCTAAATATACGGGGCAAGTTTATCTGAGTACTCCTACTCGAGCGAGAAAAATTGAAGTATCTACGCAGTGTTACTGGTGTTCCACTTTTTATAACTTTGTAAAAGAATAAAATATTTCGTAGATCAATAAAACGGGCAAAAGAAGTTCCCAAAAAGGTTTTGACATACTCTGAAATGTGGTCACAAACACGTAGATTATATACAAACCTAGCTACTGCATTCATCACCCGTTTCAGTTGTAGAAGATTATAGTCAAACGTTCCTGACGTTATCTCCAAGGCATTAACAGAGCGTGAACAAGTCTGATTTTCACCCACGAAGGAAAATAAATACCTGCCGAATACAACCGACGCAAAATACCATAAACTCGAGAATAGAGAAAGTCAATATGACAACCGAAATTAAGGTCTTTATCAATCACTATCCCCAAACATTTAATCCTATTAACAAAATTTACTCTAGAATTCCCCACAAAAATATCAAACCCAGCTTGCGACTGGGATCCAAAAGGTAATGCCTTAGTTTTTGAAGGGTGGATAGAAAGCGAGTTAAGACTAGACCAAAACAAGATTCGACCTATAGAAGCATTAATATTCATCTCCAGAATATTGCTAGAACCACGATCCACACTAAAAAGAAGATATTGCCCAAAAAGTAATTGCGGATTTTTTAAAAGAAAGTAAATGCATTTTTAATAAAACTTAGAATGAACTTTAATCAAATATACTTTTTTTACACATTTTTTCTAAAGCAAGCTAAAAGTAACAGCTGATAACTGACGGAAGAAAGAATGCAATTACAGAGTCACAAGCTGTGAAAAAAATTTGTCAACGCCGACTATAAGTCAGGATATCTAGACTTAAAAAGATCTACCGCTTTGCTGTCACTGGCTAGAACAGACGTCTCAATCATTGTGTCCATCATGACACGTCACTGTCTGATCGGAAAACATGTTGACAGACTGAAGTTTGCCAGTAACGTCTTTTGCAGAAGCTGTGAGGACATCGAGGAAGAAGAGACTAATGGGCTGTCTGTATGTTTGTCACACACTGACGGTCATTGTGTGTCCTACACAGGAGTTCCACTTTAGGTTCACATTTATTTGAGAACCTGTCTGATTTAGTGGATATGAACATTCGCAAGTTGTTGAGCTTTCTAAAGCGATCTGGATGGTTCAATGGTAGGAACTAGAAGGCGTCTTCCCTCTCCTGTTGCTGTCTAGTCTAGTCTAGACATCGGACCCAAAGATATACAGATGAAGTGTGAGGCTATGAGGATTAAGACTATGGGCGAATGGATAGAGGATGGAAGCAGGTCACACCATCGCGGTATAATCGAGGCGACGATAGGAAAACTGGAATGAATGAAAGAGATTTTCAATCAGATACCTGAGACGACACTCGAAGTCGAGTGTGAGGCATTGCTGCCAGCGGCAAATTCTTGGATTCATGCTATACGGATGGAAACTTGGCATCAGGGCAATAACAACCAGGACGGTAAGGTCATGAACAGTCTTGCAGTGTAAGAAGGTTATGAACGCCGTCTCTGAGGAAGTCACGATCTGCAAGAACAGACTTGGCAGTGAAGGCCAGAGGACTGCCGTAAATAAACTTGCTTAATCCAAAGTCTTTCGGGGCGACGCAGTCGGAGTTAAGTACGTGGTCGACAACACCGTGAAAAAGCAAAACAGCTAGTAAGACGACGCAAATCCTATGGGAAGATCCGGATCGTTACTACTAAAAGGAAGTTAGAAGGAGATCAGCAAAGCTTTCGGTATCATAACGGGTTCATGCAGCAAGTAATAGCGTTTGCAGGGCATGTGGAAAAGATAATGAGACGTTTCACAGTGGGACAGAACCGAAAAAACTAGTAAAAAATATGCCGTGTGAGAACCGGTAGAGATATCTCTTTGAAATTTAGAATGGTATTTGGGAAATCGGCTCTAAGTTGCCCGGGAGGCTTTGGCAGGCTCCTAAATTTGGTTGCCTCAGTATTTCGAAAAATTTTTGGGGTTGTCAAATCTTTGTTTACGTTCAATTTTCAGAATTTTTGGTTTTGCTGGATAGTGTCAAAAATCCCTACAAAGTCCGCTTGAGTTCTACAATATCTCGTCTTGTTTCGGGGATATTCGACTTTTAATTTTTTTGCACTTTGACCAAGATCTGCTTCGTATTTTGCAATTTACAAAGGCATTTGTTGTTCGATTTTCAGCTTGGACAACCAAGGGCCTTAATATTTTGCACACGATCTCGTTAACACCTCAGCTCTAGCTGTTCCAAATTTCAAAAAGATATCTTTACCCGTTCGCACACATCATATTTTTTAGTAGTTTTTTCGGTTCTATCCCAATGTGCGGTGGAGCATTTATTATGCCATTTCCCGGCTGACAGACACCGGCACTTAGATGGGCATGAACCGTCTTGGTGGTGGAATTCCTGACTTGGATTTTTTTAGGTTACTTTTTAGTATTTGGAGTACACAACAGTCCGCTAGCTTGAGGTGGATTTATATTCGCATAAATTTTCGGATAGGTTATGTTAGTTTAAAGAGACAATTTGAAGTCAGACTTGCTTAGATATGTCGGTTCATTGGGAAATCACAGGAGGATAAGAACAAAATATCTTTAAAAAGCCTAAACTCAAAGAAATTTGTTAGTTAGAACAGCTTATGTGTTTACTGTAATAGCAATAAATTTTAAATGAAAATAGGACAGCAAAAATGTTTTCAGATGGCAAAAAAAGGAATATGACCTAAAAATCCTGCAATGCTTAAAAGCCGTTATATTTAAGCTTATCTCTTAATATTAAATGTAAATAGCTTAAATTTTTTCTAATTTTTTAAAATTTTATAATTTTCAGAGGATTTCAAATGACAGCAGACAAAATACCGACATACGCATTTAAACAAAAATTGTACGTCTATAATTTCAAAAAAAAAATATATATTATTTCTTGACAGCGACAGAGCCTTCTATGTAGACGACTATGGCATGAAGGTCTGTATCTGTGGATTTGTCCTTGCCTTGTGATGGATAATGAAACTCACACCAAAGACCCCATTCGTGCGAAGTTTCTGCCTAATCGAATAAAATTGTTATGTTTTATTCTTCCCTATTTTTATACCCACCACCGAAGGATGGGGGTATATTCATTTTGTCATTCCGTTTGCAACACATCGAAATATCCATTTCCGACCCTATAAAGTACATATATTCTTGTTAAAAAAAAATCAGCGTAAAAATCTAAGACGATGTGGAAATGTCCGTCCGTCTGTCCGTCTGTTTGTTGAAATCACGCTACAGTCTTCAAAAATAGAAATATTGAGCTGAAATGTTGCACAGATTTTTTTTCTGTCCATAAGCAGGTTAAGATGGGCTATATCGGACTATATCTTGATATAGCCCCCATATAGACCGATCCGCCGATTTAGGGTCTTAGGAGAATAAAAGCCACATTTATTATCCGACGTTGCTGAAATTTGGGACAGTGAGTTGTGTTATGCCCCTCGACAGCCTTCGTCAATTTGACCTAGATCGGTCCAGATTTGGATATAGCTGCCATATAGACCGATCCTCCGATTTAGGGTTTTAGGCCCATAAAAGCCACATTTATTATCCGATTTTGCCGAAACTTGGGACAGTGAGTTGTGTTTGACCCTTCGACATCCTTCGTCAATTTGTCTCATTTCGGTACAGATTTGGATACAGCTGTCATATAGACCGATCCTCCGATTAAGGGTCTTAGGCCAATAAAAGGCGCATTTATTGTCAGATTTCGCCGAAATTTGGGACATTGAGTTAAGTTAAACCCCTTGACATAGTTCTGCATTATGGCACAGATCGGTGAAGATTTAGATATATCTGCCATATAGACCGATCTCTCGGTTTTGGGTTTTGGGGCCAGAAAAAGCGCATTTATTGTCCGATGTCGCGGCAATTTGGGACAGTGAGTTGTGTTGGGCCCTTCGATATCCTTCTTCAATTTCACTCAGGTCGGTCCAGATTTGGATATAGCTGTCATATAGACCGATCTCTCGATTTAATATTTTGGGCCCATAAAAGGCGCATTTATTGTCCGATGATGCCGAAATTTGGGACAGAGAGTTAAGTTAAGCCCCCCCACATATTTCTGCAATTTGGTCTAGATCGATCAAGATTTGCATATAACTGCCATATAGACCGATATCTCGATTTAAAGTCTTGGCCCCAAAAAGGCGCATTTATAATCCGATTTAACTGAAATTTGACACATCGACATCCATATATTTTTCAGATCGGTTTAAATTTAGATATAGCTACTAAAAAGATCAATATTTTGTTATACATAATTGAACATTGACTTGTACTCATTAGTATTTGGTCCAAGTAGGATCATATTTCGATGTAACTGCTATGGGACATAAGGTATGCAATTTTCGCTGGATTTTGATGAAAGGTGGTTTACATATATACCCGAGGTGGTGGGTATCCAAAGTTCGGCCCGGCCGTACTTAACGCCTTTTTACTTGTTTTTTTTTATTCTTAAGTCTATAGCTACATATATCCTTACAGACTAATTTAAATATACATATGTACAAACAACATTAATATTTAACTAGGATTTAAGTATATTACATTTTTTTTTAATGAGTATATATCCTCAGTAAAATCAAAAAGATGATAGGTTTAGGTAAGAGTGGCAGTCCTTTACAGACTCACTTAGACAATTTTAAGTCTATTGTTATACCACATGATCATTATTTGCAAAATCGTTTTTATGATATTGAATATTAAGAAGTTGAAATTTTCTCGTTGGTCTTGAAGGAACGTTAATATTAAGCAGGCGCAACAAACATTCAGACTTCAAATTCCCGTGTAAAACATTTGAGATGAAAGTGATGTTTAACATTTTCCTGTGACTACTGAGAGTAGGGAGCTTTATTTAATCTAAACGTATAGGAAGGAAGTGTTTGATAATTCCAACCACGATTACGAAGGTAAATAGCAGAAATTGTTTCTGTATTAACTCAATTTTATTTCTGTGAATAGTGTAAACCAGATCCCAAATAACGGTTCCATATTCAAGTGTACTTGGGACAAGAGAAATATATAAGTTTTAGTAACTGAAGGATCATTAAATTATTTACTCGATATTTTCATAAATCCAAGAGAACTAAAAGATTTATTCACCCTTATAGAAATATGTTGTCTAAAATTTAATTTACGATCTAAGAGGATGCCAAGATCTAGAAACGTTTCTTCTATGTCAATTTAACGACCGTTAAGATGATAACTTTTTGGCAAGTGTTGCGTTCTATAGAAAAACATTGATTTACATTTCGAGATATTAGTTCCATTAAATTTACATTACACCACAAACAAAAGTTATCAAGATCGAGTTGTAACAAATCCTGCTCAGAAGGGACACAGAGCGATTGGCAAATTTTGACGTCATCAGCATACATCAAGATTGAAGAATTTTTAATAACAGAAGGTAAATCATTTATAAACAGATTAAAAAGAATTGGACCCAGATGACTGCCCTGTGGAACACCGGATTTCACAATAATTGACTTAGAATAAGAATCGCCGAACTGTACATTCTGAACACGTCCAGATAAATAAGAACTAACCCACTTTTATAATACAGGAGGACCCGACCCGAGTTTACTGAGCTTAAACAAAAGTAGGCCCTGATTGACTTTATCGAACGCCTTACTAAAGTCGATATATATAGCATCAGTCTGTTTCCTCTGCCTAAATCCATCATTGACAAGAGCTACTAACTGTAAAACATTTGTAACAGTTGATCGAGCTTTACGAAACCCATGTTGCTCATCTGAATAAATTGAAGAAACTTGATGGGAGATGTTATCAGTTATAATCTTAACTTAACTTTGCAATGCCTCTATAATATAGCATTTCTTCCATTTAGGTTCAAGGCCTAATTTTATAGATCTATTGAAAATCACGGTTAAAGCAAATTTAAGGTGACCAGGGCAAAAGTTAAATACACTAGCGCGTACCCCATCAGGGCCTGGTTTAAAAGAGCATTTTAGAGATTTCAAGGTTTTAGAAACGGTATAATTAGTTATTCAAGGCATACTTATTAAAGAGGATTGAAGAATCTCGTACAGATATTCCGAGTTCATATTATACATTTTATCAGAATAAGTCGAGGCGAAAAAGTTTGCAAACATGTTACAAATTTCTTTATTTCCTTCGGCGATAAGTGAACCATGTTTAAGTGTTAGGAACTATTGGGTTGCCCAAAAAGTAATTGCGGATTTTTCATATAGTCGGCGTTGACAAATTTTTTCACAGCTTGTGACTCTGTAATTGCATTCTTTCTTCTGTCAGTTATCAGCTGTTACTTTTAGCTTGCTTTAGAAAAAAAGTTTAAAAAAAAATTTATTTGATTAAAGTTCATTCTAAGTTTTATTAAAAATGCATTTACTTTCTTTTAAAAAATCCGCAATTCCTTTTTGGGCAACCCAATATTTCATACATTGAACACAAGCTTAAGGTGTCTCGGGCTGGATTATAGAATTATTATTCTGCCGTCTAGGTGCTCTAGATGTCAAATCGAATGATCGGTTCATAGGAGATCTGTTTATCACAATAATCGAAGAGTCAAATTTAAACACATCGTCTCCAGATATTGAGAAACTACGTAACTGAAAATGAAAAGTATTTGAACAAAGTTTTTCTATTCTATATGATTTAACTCTATCAAGTTAATATGTAAAGTTATCTCCCCATAATATATAAAAAACGCTTCCCTTTGAACCCTTATTACTTCACTATCATTAAAGTTTTTCAATGAGGTATTTTCTTTATTGCAGAATGTTTATGGACTTGCTGTGATTTACACTTTAGTCGAGTTGGTAAAGCTGGATTTGAAGCCATCGCTGCTCCCATACATACTCTTACACATATAGGCAGCCAAAGGAATTTACAAAACAAAGCCTGGTCACAGCGAAATGCACTTACCAAATATGTTTGATACGAAATGGCTTCCCGCTGCTTGTGGTAGTTTAGCTCCCGCCCTTATACCCCCCGCTCACATGGCCATTCTCTGGTTCTTTTGGGAGAATTATGCCCGCTACGTGGACAAACACTTTTGTACCTGCTCGTGTTGGGATACAGTCTTCAAGGGCCCATATGAGTCTGGGGTGGCTGCCTACAAACACATGTACTTCAATGCCACACAGAACACATTTAAAATGTGGCTCCTCACGGTGTTCGCCGTCATTGGGTTGTACGAATGCATTAAGCGGCTGATAGTGCTTATCCTGCAACAACGCTTACGCTACTCCATGTTGGTACTGTTCAGCCTATCCATATTTTCCCACTACTATGCGTGGTGGGCGTACATGAACTACTACAACGACGACTATTACCAACAATGGAATCATCAGTTATTCTTTACGGTGAGTGAAGACATTTTGACGATTTGTTAAGTGTTTAATGGTTAAATACTGCGACGCCATATCACTTTAGCCAAATTCTTAAAAAGTATAAAAAAATTTGATCAATTCATTGGTTTTTTCAAAACAGTGGTATATTCATTTTATCAATCCGTTGGGAAATTTTTCTTTAATACCAAAACAGTAGAAACGTATTTTCATTCAAAGCCGATCTTGTTCATCATCAGTTAAAGCGTAGCGTAAAAACGAGTACAACCAGAGAAATAAGTTACCAAAAACAGCAAACATGTTTGCTTAAACAACAGAAAATCTGCTGAAAATGGGACAGTAGAAATTTTTTGCCTAAACAGCTAACAATTTCTGTTGATTTTTGAGGTGGTAAGTTAGGTTAGGTTCAAAAGAGGGTGCAGATATTAATCCTCCCCATGCCACTATGGACATACACCTAAGCCAGTAATCGGCTTGTTGTGCGCTCTAAAAACTAAAAAGTAGCCTTGAAAAAGAAAATTTTAAGTTAGGAACTTCGTGCTACTTACAAAATCCTTAATTGTTTTCCATGCCTCTCCCCTGAGTTGGTTCATGTCTGGTATTGTGTCCCCACCTTAGTAGCGGTGTCTGATCGCCACGAAAGCCGAGCACTTACCGCACCTAGCAATAGCTAAACTGACCTCCTTCTTACTTCCTTTCAGTAAAATCCTCGTCTTCTCACGATCTGGATCCCCCATAGGATTTTCGCCGTTCTGCCGACCGTTTCGCTGATCCACAATGTTGCATGCGCATTCGTCGCACACTCCCTTAACTTGGACTGCATCGACCAGAAAGTCTTTTGGTTAACCAAGTTTATTGGCGGCAGTCCTCTGGCCTTCACCGCCAAATCGTCTGCTCTTTCATTTCCCCTTACTCCGTTATGGCCCGGCACCTAAACGATGCGGAATTCGCCATCCTCAAAGAAGGCGTTAATCTCTTTCTTAAACTGACGTTCATGACCTTACTGTCCTGGTTGTTATTGCCCTTATAGCAATTTTACTGTCGGTAAAGATGTTCACACTTGACGTCCTCGCGTTAGCATCACACCACTTCACGCATTGCATGATGGCCCGGATCTCCACCTGCAGGACCATATTATGGTCAGGCAGTCTAAAACACATCTCAGTCCAGGGGTTCTCAGTGTAGACCCCAGGCCCACTCTGTCCTCTAGCTTTGATCCATCCGTGTAACATGATCTTCCAGGCGGCAATACTAGGGTTCCGTAAGTACAAGACTGTGCCGATGGCAGCAGTGCCTCGCACTCGACTTCAAGGTTCATCTCAGGTATCCGATCGGAAACCTCTTCCCTTCCTTCCAGGTTTCCTATCGTCGCCTCGATTATACCACAATGGTATGAGCTGATCCCATCTTCAATCCATTCTCCCATCGCCTTAAGTCTTATAGCCGCAGTGGCTGCCTCACACTTAATCTGTATGTCAATGGGTCGGATATCTAGAATAGACTCCAGTGCTCTAGTGGGCGTGGTCCTCATCGCTCCGCCTATACTAAAACAACATGTTCTCCGAACCAGTTGTATTATCCTTGCGTTACACTTTTTTCCGTAGCAGTCCACCAAACTACTGAGACGTGAGTAAGTATTGGTCTAATCACGCTCCTATAGAGGCAGTGGATTATCCTCGCATTCAGGCCCCATTTCGAGCCTAGTGCCCATCATCTGTGAGCCTTCTCAGTACGCTCATGAATGTGACACTTCCAATTCAGTTTCCTGTCCAAGATCACACCTAAGTATTTGACCTTGTCAGATATCGAAATCGGTGCGTTCAATTGGCCCACTTTCTTCTTCCTCGTGAACAGCCATTCTTCAGTCTTCTCTGGGTTAACATTGAAACCTCTGGGTCTAACTCAGTCATATGCCATATGCAAGACCCTTTCGGCCCTTCTGCATAGCTCGTTCGAAGTATTATAACATTGGTTCAAATCCCTCCTTAGTCAGCATCCGTAATAGGTCATTTATAGTGGTCACCCATAGGAGTGGCCATAAAATGCTCCCCTGTGGCGTGAGATGGTAAAATACTGAAACAATTTAAAAAATTTGTATATGGTTTTTTATTTTAACAACTACTAAATTTCCCATGAACAATCCACTCCATTAAGGAACAAGCGATACTTTTCTCATATCGATGAGTGCAGTCCTCTTAAAGTTTAAGTTCAATGATACGGGGCCTACTTTTTTATGCCCATGTTTACGCCGGAATTTGAATCCAGGCCTCATGGACGGACATGCTAAACTATTCGCCACGGCGGCCTCTTTTATTTTAGACATATGCAGATTATGATTTTCGCAAGCCTAGCAAACAACTTATAAAAAGTTTGGCAAATGTGTGATGTTCATTGGCTGTTCGGATCCATTTTCATAAATTTTCTATAATTTGATCATATTTTAAACGATTTTAAATAAACAGCAAACAAATAACTGCAAACATCATATTCATGCTTCTATTAAAAAATTTAAGCCTTAAATTGCCAAAAATTTTTATTTATAAAGGGTGATTTCTTAGCTATTATTTTTTTGGCAACACTGATTTAAACAGCTCACACACGTGATCACTTTGGTCTATAATTTAACCATGAATCGTCTTACAAACGAACAACGCTTGCTAATTATTGAATGTGTGCTCTGCGCGCTTCTTCCATTTTATGGACGAACCTCATTAGCTACGTCAATAGGCAGAATTGTCAATTTTGGAGTGAAGATCAGCCAGAAGCATTGCAAGAGCAACCAATGCATCCAGAAAAAATCACAGTTTGGTGCGGTTTATGGGCTGGTGGCATCATTGGACCGTACTTCTTCAATTATAATGTGAACCGTAACGTAACTGTGAATGGTGAGCGCTACCGTGAGATTATATCCAACTTTTTTTTACCCAAAATGCAAGAGTTTGACTAGCATGTCATGTGGTTTTAACAAGACGGTGTCACATGCCACACAGCACGCGTAACAATAGACTTATTAAGAGGCGAGTTGGGTGAACATTTTATTTCACGTTTGGGACCGGTCAATTGGCCCTCTAGATCGTGCGATTTAACGCCTTTAGACTATTTTTGTGGGGCTATGTTAAAGCTCATGTCTATACAGACAAGCCCGCTTCAATTGACGCATTGGAAGACAACATAGAAGCATTTATTCGTGAGATACTGGCCGAAATGTTGGAATGAGTATGCCAAAATTGGACTAAGCGGATGGACCATCTGAGGCGCAGTCACGGCCAACATTTGCATGAAATAATCTTCAAACATTAAAGTATATGGACCGTACTATTGATTCAAATAGAGATTTTATGCATATTTCTGAATTTTATGTGTGCTTTTTTTTAACTTTCCTATAGCTCTTAAAAAATCACCCTCTATATAGCAAATGTTTCGATTATTATTTGGAAATTAAAAAAATTAGATATTGGGGTTTCTTTTTTTAAAGTTGAACCATTTTAATTTACAATCAGCTAACTTATTTCTCTGGGTGTAAAGCTATTGTCTTTAAATATTGCGAAGGTACTTCTTATTGGTGTATATGGTCGACAATTACAATGTCTGCCGATTGTTTGATGTTAATATTTCTGTTATTACAACAGTATTATTGCTTTTATAGTAAAATGTATGAATTTTTTAGAACAGCAGTCTCGCTACTCTAAAATCTGTTGTTTGCTGAAAATGATCGGTACTCCAAAAAGTTGACATCAGTAACTATAATTCAACAAGTCTCCCTTTTTCTGACATGTCAGCTGAACTTCAACTTCATCCAAAGAAATTTGTTTGTAAAAATGTTTAACATTACAACAAATATACTCCGGAAAATGGGAAACCGGTAATGTTTTGCAAAAACCGCAAACATGTTCTGATGTCTCATATGGTGAAATACACGCAGAGAAAAGATATGATTTTATATGGTCAGTTTTTAGCATATTAGTGTTGTCGGGACAACGCCATGATTGTGTTAGCAATATATATTGCAATATCAAATGAAAGGTATTGGAGAGTAGAATACGAATATGGTATTAAAATTTGAGTCTAAGTACCCGTCGGGTCGCCTCAACCCCAAAACTCCCCCAAACAGACATATTGGACGTTCATTTCAATATGGGACTCAAATGAAAGGTATTCTGGAGTAGATTTCGGATCTGGCATACAAAATCAAATCGAAGTATTGGGGGTCACGCCACCCCTCAAAAACGCCATTAGATCCATTATGACTATATGATAAATAGCTGAACCGATTTTCTTAAAATTTTCATAGATTGTGTACGTTTGTCTGGAAGGAAACATAGGCTATATAATTTATAGATATCGGGTGGAGGCGGACCCTGCCCCTTACCCCAAAAACGCCACCTATATCCGAAAGGAGTCCGATGGGAACAATAAGGGTATCAAATGAAAGGTATTGGAGACCAGAAAACGAATATGGTATTAAAATTTGGGTCCAACTACCCAGCGGGCCACCCAACCCCAAAACTCCTCTAAACAGATGTATTCGAAGTTCATGTCAATATGGGACTCAAATGAAAAGTATTAGCCAGTAGATTACAAACATGGCATAAAACATTAGGTCCAAGTAATGGGAGGTCGCCCAATGGGCATATTGAGCCGACCGTGGCTATATCGGACTTAAATGAAAGGTATTTGGGAGTAGATAACGAGTACGACATTAAAATTTGCGTTCAAGTCTAGGTGGCGTTTTTCCCTCTGACGATACGTCAAATGGGTTATTTGACCCAAATGAAAGATATTTGAGAGTGGAAAACGAATTTTATATCCAATTTTGGAGCCAAGTGTTTTGAGTACGCCCTAAAGCACCCCCTAAACTGAACTTCATTTCCGTTGGGAATAAAGAACGAATTTGATATATATTTTCAGTGCAAAGTGCTGGTGGCCACCCCAGCCCCAAAACATCCTCTAATCGGTTCATATTTACCGGCCATGGCAATATGGGGTTCAAATGAAAGGGATTTGGAAGTGCAGCACGAATTTGATATCCATATTTGAGTCGAAATGTCTGAGGTGCCATCCCCCCCTAATGAACACATTACCCTAAGGATGAACGTTACCATCAGGAACCGAGAAGGGGCAAATTCTCACACTCAATGAGTGCTTTCCAATTCAAGTTTAAACTCAATGATAAGGGACCTTTTTTATAGCCGAGTTCGAACGGCGTCCCGCAGTGCGACACCTCTTTGGGGAAAATTTTTTAAATGACCATGCATGGCATTGTACCTCGCAAATTTCGCCATAATTAAGAGGGGATAAACACTGCATTGTCCGATGTTCCCGCCAGGATTCGAACGCGTTCAGCGTCATTAGCTACAATGACACGAATTCGATATTCGCATTCAGGGCGAAGTGTCCCCACCCTAAAAAGATATTAGAGAGTTAAAGAAGGCGCAGCGAAGCGGGCCCGGTTCGGCTAGTTTGTATAATATAAATCAAGTTTTAAACATACAGAACAACAACCAACGAAATTTCAGAATATGGCAAAAATTTAAAAAATAATACAGTTATTGTTTTCCACATTTATTTTTTTTATTATGTTTCAAAATATGGTAAAGATTTAAAATATTATTTTAAACGAAAAAATTACTAAACTATTATTGATATTGATATTATATATGTATGATATATCTCACTTTTACTTATTTTTTTACAAACCCAGTATCGAATCCCGCAACGGGCCAATTTTTATAATTTTTTTCTTTAAATTATTTTTAGAAATTTTATCTTATAAAACTTTTTTTTAAGTGTTTTCTGCACTTTTTTAATTTAATTTAATCGACAAAATTATTGGTGTGCAGTATTGCTTATTGCGTTATTTCGTCATTAAGAAATTGATGTCGATAGGCTAGATGTTACGTGCAAGACTCCCAAACATGTGATCATGAGTTCAAATCTCCTCAACCACCGATAGATAAAACTAATAAAGTTATTCAAGTAGAGTTCTCTAGGAGGGCAGCAAAGCAAGCAAAAAGCAAGTACAAAGGCGTTCGATACCCACCACCTCGGGTATATATGTAAACCACCTTTCGTCAAAATCCGGCGAAAAATGCATATCTTATGCCCATAGCAGCTATATCAAAATATGTTCCGATTTGGACCAAATACTTATAAGTACAAGTCATTGTTCAATTGTGTATAACAAAGAATTGAGGAAGAATGTCGATGGGCCCAACACAACTCACTCCCAAATTTCGACGACATCAGACAATAAATGCGCCTCTTATGGGTCCAAAACCTTATATCGAGAGATCGGTCTATATGGCAGCTATATGCAAATTTGGACCGATTAGAGCCAAACTGAGGAAGAATGTCGAAGAGCGTAACACCACTCACTGTCCCAAATTTCAGCAAAATCGGATAATAAATGTGGATTTTATGGGCCTAAAACACTAAATCGGCGGATCGGTTTATATGGGGGCTATACGAAGATATAGTCCGATATAGCCCATCTTCGAACTTAATATGCTTATGGACAAAAAGGATTCTGTGCAAAGTTTCAGTCCAATATCTCTATATACCTCCGGTGGTGTTGGGTACAAAAATAACGAACAAATGGTGACTGACAAAACACACCTTGTTTAAGTTTCCACAGTAACATGGTCAAGTTTATTGTCAAAAAAAATTAAAATACTCTGCTTAAATTTGACAATATTATTTAATTAATTAGCGCTGCAGTTTGCCCAAATATATTGTAGAATATTTCATATTATATGATAAAAAGTGACTATATACGTACAATATAAATATATTATGCTGCCCAAGTATGGT
This sequence comes from Stomoxys calcitrans, assembly GCF_963082655.1. Lineage (NCBI taxonomy): Eukaryota > Metazoa > Arthropoda > Insecta > Diptera > Muscidae > Stomoxys > Stomoxys calcitrans. The sequence goes on from NC_081552.1 coordinate 154,906,007, forward strand.
TACGTCAACCATATTTTTTTCTCTGCGTGTATTAAAAGAGCAACATAAAAACCTTAAAAATTGCAGCCTAAATTTTTTTTAAATTCTCAACAATTTACACAACGAAAACTGTTATTCAAAATAGCAAAAAAGTTTGCTAATATAGCGGCATTTACATGCTAAAAATGAGAAACAGACATGCCTGCTGTGTTAATGTTGTTTTAGCAAACTCTTTGCTCTGTTATTTTAACTACCGAGAGTTCAAATCAAAATATATTTTGTGCATTTTAATTTGAACTCTCAGTAGTTAAAATAACAGAGCATAGTCGTAGAATCGGTAAAATAGTGCGAAAAATGTAACTAACATCGATATCTGAGTTGCATCAAATTTAGCAAACAGTATTTAAACATGCCTTCTAATAGTTTCTTAACAAATAAAGCAGCATTCATTTTGAGCCAACGACAAAGTATTCAGCAATCAGCTTGCTATTCTAAAAATGTGAATAAATTAGCTATAACAGCATGAATAGTAAATATAGAGGCTACCGTGGCGCAGAGGTTCGAATGTCCGCCTATGATGCCGGCTTCAAATCCCGTCGAGAAAACCAGACAATTTTATCAGAATTGTTCATCGCCTCATTAGGTTAGATAAGATTTAAGTGGCAGTCTGCAATCAGACTCACTTAGACGTTTTCGTCCATTGTGATACCACAGAAGAGAACAGAAGAGAAGGAGGAAGATGACGTCTAGTTCCTATCGTTGAACCATCCAGGTCGCTTTTAAAAGCCCAATAACTTGCGAATGTTCACATCTGCTAAATCAGACAGGTTCTCAAAAAATGGGAACCTATAGTGGAACTCCTTCTGACTGCTAGTGCGGGTCACACACACAGAAGTCTCTTCTATAGACTCTTCTTCTTCGATATCCTCACGGCTTCTGCAAAAGTCGTTGCTGGCAGCCTTCAGTCTGTCAGCATGTTTTCCGATTAGACAGTGAACTGTCATGACGAACACAATATTTGAGACGTGTGTTCTAGCCAATGACAGCAAAGCGGTAGACCACTTCAAATCTAGATTAGGCCACATAGTTTTGGAATGCTCACAGCCCCCTCTTTGTGACCATTCACTATTCGTTGTCCTTCGGGCCTGATCCTGAAAACTTAGCCTACAGGTCGCTAGAGGCATACCCACAAATTCCAGTATCCACGAATGTGTAGGGTAGTTCCTAGTCTCGCAAGCTCGTCCGCTTTACAATTCCCTAGGATATCTCTGTGGCCCTGCACCCAGAGCAGGTGAATTCTGAACTGTTCAGCCATCTCGTTAAGAGATCTGCGGCAGTCGAGGGCGGTTTTTGTGTTCAGAAGTACACTCTCCAGGGATTTAATGACTGCCTGGCTGTCTGAGAAGATATTGATGCCAATCGTCGTTATGACATTATATCGTAGCCAATCCACCACTTCCTTAATTGCACGGATCTCTGCTTGATACACACTGCAGTGGTCGGGTAACCTCTTCGATATGACCAGTTCTAGATCTTTAGAGTACAAACCCAAAGCCCGCCTGGTTGTTTAGTTTGCAACCATCCGTATAGATGTCTATGTAACTTCTGTTACCAGGGACATCGTAGTACTAATCGGCTCTATCAGGAATAGTGGTACAGTAATTTTTATCAAAAAGCGGCTCAGGTAGGGTGTAATCCACACTGCCTGGAACATCGGATATTGTATCACGAATAACACAGTGTCCGTAGCCGCCACATGACCAAAGAGAAACCTGTCGAACTTCACGGCAGTGGTCGCTGCAATTTGTCTAGCCAGAATGTCCAGAAGCTAATGTAACATTAAATTTAGTACATCAGATGGTGTCGTCCTCAGTGCGGGTGTGATGCATACACAAGCCATCCTTTGTATTCGGGTGATTATTGAACATTAGGTGAATATAAAGCATTATAGGTCTGACAACTGCAGTATATACCCAGTGCATGACCCGCGGCCTAGTTCCCCAAGTTTTGCTAGAGTTGTCTTTCTTGACTTCTCCCAAATGTTGGATTTGAAGTTCAATTTCCTGTCCAGCAAAACACCCTAGTATTTTGCGCTTTCAGTAAATGGAATATTCTCTCCTCCCAAAGAGACAGGTTCCGCTGTAGGAAACTTGTATCTTCTGCTGAAAAGAACTACTTCTGTCTTGCATGGATTTACGCAAAGACCACTTTTGATAGCCCATTTCGCTGTCGCACGTATAGCTTGCTGAAGTATATCTCTAAGAGTGTTGGGAATCTTCCCCTAACTGCCACGATATTAGCATACCCGACCACTTTTACACTTTTTTTCTTCCACTGACAAAAGTTCCTTGTTAATGGCTATATTCCAAAGTATAGGAGACAGAACACCTCTTTGAGGTGGTCTTCTGCTGACCCATCTTTGTAGATCCACAGATCCCAAGGCTGCCGTAATGCATATTTTAGTAAGTAAGTTATTAATAAACTTTCTTAGGGTGGTGTTGATGCCTAGACACATTATTGAAAGCATCATCATCAAGGCGTATTCCTTGACTGCGAGAGAACCCCCTATGTAGGCGACAAGGTCGTGAAGGACTATTTCAGTGGACTTACCCTTACTATATGCATGCTGTTGCCGAGAGTGGCGATCTTTGCCCTAAGATATGTTTCTATCGATCTCTCAAGAAATTTCATCATAAAGTATGACAGACTTATAGGACGAAAATCTTTCGCCTTCGTGTGGTAAGGTTTTCCTGCCTTTCGAATGAAAATAAACTTTGTGTCCCTCCAACCCACAGGTATATATGGCATGTTGATACAAGCAGAGTATATATACCTAAGCCAAGGAACCAGTCTATCAGATACAGCTTGTAATTCAACCGATGATACATCATCAGGGCCTTGCAACTTAAAGGAGTCGAAACTTCTTTTCGCCCAAAGGATTTTCGACACGTGGTCCGTAGGAGAATTTCCTAGGAAATGTGTATCAACGCGTGTTTCCTCACAAGACATTGTCCATACATTCTCCGACTTTTGAGTAGTTTTTTAACTTATGTTAGAAAAGTACGTCTTATGCATACTGTGATTGTCTAAAGGCCTGATGGCTTCGCATTACATGAAATGAAATAAGTATACCCCACTGTAATAGGTCTCGAGGACAGAATCTTCCTTAATATAGAGGCCTCAGGTGTATCCTCCACGGAGCTGCCGAATTCCATCCAGGATTTGTTCTGAGCCTTTCTTAGCCCAGCCTTATAGATGTTCCAATCATATGGTGCTCTTGTGGCTTTCGCCTTGTTCAAAAGTTTTCTACAGTCCTTCCTCAGACTAACCAGCTCTGGGGTTCACCATGTCCCTCTCTGTTTGTCCTTTGGCTTGGCACTAGGACATGCTAACACAAGCGAGACATTCAGGGCCTTCGTGATCAGCTTGACCACTATGTCCATACCCTCCACAGTTTCCATTTCCTTTTCTGGTCTAGAAAGGATAGACGTAGTGTGGTCCACATTTGTGAGGTATCCATCTCAATGAATTGGTGTCGCTATGTGGCACACCGTTCGGACTCGGCATAAAAAAGGCTCCTTATCATTGAGCTAAAAATAATTATTTAATCGGACTGCACACTGTGATTAATTGTTATGTCAATCGTGTATAGCCAACCTTGCTCCGTATTGAAATTTCAATTTATTTCATTAGTTCCTGTACAACAAAACGAAAATTTTGCAACTTTTTTACAGGATTACTAAAATCATGTACAATATAAACAAACATCAGTACAATATAAACAAAATAATATGAAGTGTCATAAATTTTCAAAAAAAAAATTAATAATTTCGTTTAGAGATGTGCGCGTGATATTTCACGCACACGAGAAAAAAAATTTACTCACGCACGCTCAATTACGCGTATCTTTATGTCGACTAACGTTCACGCACGCTCACGAGACAAAACATTTACTCACGCACGACTCACGTGAAAATCACTACTCACGAGACACTCACGAAACAATCACGACTCTCGAGGCACTCACGAGTCACGGTTTGCATCTGTAGACAAATTCGTACGTTTAAATACCGTAGCTTGCGAATAATTTTTTTTTCGTTTTGTTTCGTGAGTCGTGAATGTTTCGTGAGTGCATCCTGAATCGTGAGTGACTTGTGAGTCGTGATTTTCTCGCAGAATTTTAATTCAAGCACGGTCACGTACGATCAAGTGATTAGATTTGGATCTCACTCTCGAACCTTAGACAGTTTCTCCTTTTTAATATCTTATTGCAAATTTAACTTCTCGTTGTTAATTGTTAAAATTTTGCTCAATTTGTTTGTCATTTCATTGCATAATTGTTACAACCTCTGTAATCCTAGAAAAAACTAAGGTCATATTAGGAAATATTCTGAATTTCCAATGAAATATTTGAATTACAAATGGAATTTCTGAATTACAGCTAAAATTAGCATTGTACTTAAAAACAAAACAAAAATAGCTATGGCAAAAATACATTTAAAAAACTACAACGTATCTGGATTTTCTGAAAAATACTTTTTTAATTTTTTTTTTCAGATAACTGAAATATTTGCATCAGTCATGGTTATGCATTTGGCGGACACCACAAATCAGGTCACAAGCAAGAAAATATTTTGCATCGTGGGCATAGCGATACTGCACATTGTGGCCAGCAGTTTTGATCAGTTCTTCTTAAATGTTGTTCGCGGCGAAGGTTATGCCCATCAAATTGTGCGTGATATTGGCTTCATGGTGCCTGACATAATGCAATTGGTGATACCACTGTGGCTTCTGAATCGCATTCGAAAGGAGTCGTATAGCACACGGCCATTCCATCGGGACCGCAATCTGCACAAGGACATTGTGGCCATGGTGTTCTTCGTGATAGCACTTTTCGCCATTTGCACAATTTTGTGAGAGGAGCTTTACGAATGGTTTGGCATAAGTTACGCGACCATAAAAGGACCCAACGATGTAAGACTGCTACCAAATGCTGAACGCGATGCTGATATTGATGACAACGATAATGCCGATCACCTTGAGTGAAGCGTACACAAGTCAACAGAAGATATATAATCGACGAGTCACAATAGCTCTCTTGGTGTCGTATGTATTCGTCATCGAGTATTTCCCAAACAAGGTCGAAACTTTCAAAACAGAAAAAAACAAACATGATAAAATCGCTCACAATGCGTGTGATGTCAATAAATTTTACAATAGATCACTAACTTTGCATGGAGGATGACCATTGTCCTCGCTCTCTCACAGACAGCAACAACACTTGATTACGAGTGAGTACTCCTCAACGAAGTCCTCCTACCCGGCATTTGCAATGTACAGGTGCACGATAATTGTGCATTTTTATCTACTAAGTACTATCAGACAATTAACTTTAGTCTAGTCCTTAGTGTTTTGACTACATTTATGTAGATTTGTATGAATCGATCCAACGATAGATCTAGAGACACTTAGTGCAAATAGTGCATATCAAAAGTATCATTAACGTTTAGCATTTAGAATAATACTCCATGGATAATATTGTAGTATTACAAATTTGTTATATCGCAATTATTTTGTTTTCAATCGATTATACATTTTGTTTGGAGAACAAATAAAAATATTTAGTAAATTGTTGTAATAGATACAAAGTGTGAAATTATTTATTGCCTTAAACTGTTCTCTTCGCCACTTTCTACCGTTGAAGCCTCAAAAAGTGGGCTCAAGCAAATTTAAGTGAAAGCATGGCCAAAACACAAATAAAAACATGTAAAAAGGCAAGAAGTTCGGCCGGGCCGATCTTTGGATACCCACCACCTCGGGTATATATGTGAATCACCTTTCGTCATAACTACTACCACTGCTAAATTTCCCATGAACATTCTTTTAAGGAACTGGGGATACTTCTCTCATATCAATGAGTGCAGTCCGATTAAAGTCTAATGGTGATTTCGATTCTGAAAAAAAATGTTACACTAATGTTGCACTTATACGGGACAACATTTTGGGAATGCTGCCTTATCCCTCTCATAGTTTTACACTTTTTACATTTTCAATCGAACATGTTAATATGCCCGTATATTGTAATTTCAACCAAATAATGCTGTAAAATGTAGCAATGCATCTAATATGCCGTTAGCTAAATAAAACGCGATTACTTTTTCCTTTTTTTATGTATTTCTTTTTAATATTTTGCCAAACATTCTACAAATTGTTTTCTTCTTCTTCTTTTCAACCAAAATTTGCTTGAACGGTGGCATGCACATGAGATGATAGCAGCTGATTTAAAGTGCGGCATTCTCCATCCTAGCCTGGCCACGGTGTAGAAAATGCAGCATTTTTTCACTTTCAGTGCGCAACACCATTACAAACGAACATTTACCCGGTGGTGGGGTTACACTTTTTTGGAGAATCGAACACAAAATTTCGATCTCAGTGCAACATATCGAAAAAATGCTGCACTTTTTTTCACAATCGAAATCACCATAAGCTTTAAAAAATGCATTGTTTATTCGGCGCGGGCCTTGAGTGCTCCAATAAATAAAAGTCACTGTTCAATTTTGTTTCAATATTGGTATTTTTGTCAGCTATATGCAAATATCGACCGATCAGAACCATATAGGACACGGATGTCGAATAGTCTAACATAAGTCACTGTGTCAAATTTCAGCGAAATCGGATAATAAATGCCACTTTTATGTGGCTAGGACCTTAAATCGAGATACCGATCTATATGGCAGCTATATCCTAATCTGGACCGTTCTGGGCCATCTTCAAGAAGGGTATCGAGGGACCTCACACAACTCACTGACCTAAATTTCAGCGAAATCGGACAAAAATGCGACCTTTATGGGCCCAAGGCCTTAAATCGGGAGATCGGACTATGTGGCAGCTATATATTTGTCAAAGGGCCTAACACAACTCACTGTCTCAAATTCCAGCGAAATCGGACAATAAATGCACTTTTTGTGGGACCAAGCTTTTAAATCGAGAGATAGGACTATATGGCAGCTATATCCAAATATAGACCGATCTGGGCCATCTTCAAGAAGGGTATCGAGAGGCCTAACACAACTCACTGATCTAAATTTCAGCGTAATCGGACAAAAAAATGCGACTTTTATGGACCCAAGGCTTTAAATCGAGAGATCGGACTATATGGCAGCTATATCCAAATAAAAAAAAAAATGTCAAAGGGCCTAACACAACTCACTGTCCCGAATTTCAGCGAAATCGGACAATAAATGCAGCTTTTGTAGGCCCAAGACCTTAAATCGAGAGATCGGTCTATATGGCAGCTATGTAT